>NW_025965715.1:558-13069 GCF_021869965.1 Rhincodon typus | reverse complement strand
AGACTGGCCACTAATATCCATTACAAACCCACCGACTCCCACAGCTACCTGGCCTATACATCCTCACACCCCACTTCCTGTAAAGGCTCCATTCCATTCTCTCAGTTCCTCCGTCTCCGTCGCATATGTTCAGATAAGGCCAACTTCGACAAGGGTGCCTCCGAAATGTCCACATTCTTCTTCAACCGAGGATTCCCCAGCTCCGTTGTCGACAGGGCTTTCACTTGGGTCCGACCCATCTCCTGCACTTCTGCCCTCACCCCTTCTCTTCCCTCCCGCAACAGCGATAGGGTTCCCCTTATCCTCACCTACCATCCCACCAGCATCCACATGCAGAAGATCATCAGACGCCATTTCCGTCACCTCCAGCAAGATGCCACCACCAGACACATATTCCCCTCCCCCCCCTTGTCCGCCTTCCGCAGGGACCGTTCCCTCCGGGACACCCTGGTCCATACTTCCTTCACCCCCAACACCTCCCCACAGCCCTACGGCACCTTCCCCTGTAACCGGCGAAGGTGCAACACTTGCGCATTTACCTCCTCCCTCCCCACTATCTAAGGGCCCAAACATGCCTTCCAGGTGAAGCAACACTTCACCTGCACTTCCAAGAATCTAGTCTACTGCATTCGCTGCTCACAATGTGGTCTCCTCTACATTGGGGAAACAAACCGTAGACTTGGCAACCGCTTCGCAGAACATCTACGTTCTGCTCGCAAAAAAGACCCTGAACTACCTGTTGCCTGCCACTTCAATGCACCACCTTGCTCCCTGGCCAACATTTCTGTCTCCGGCTTGCTACAGTGTTCCAGTGAAGCCCAACGCAAGCTGGAGGAACAACACCTCATTTTCCACTTGGGGACCCTACAGCCCTCCAGACTCAATATTGAGTTCAATAATTTTAGGGCCTAAACTCTCCCATGTCCCAGCCCCCCACCCCACACACTAGGCCTTGTTACCACATAGCCTACCACTACACACCCCCTGTTGTTAGTCACTAACAATCCCCAGTAACAACTATTCACCCTCCCAGCCTGATCGTTAGCAACTCCTTTGTCTGTCGAACTGTCTTTCTCTCTCTTCGGGCTCTATCTTATCGTTTACTCCCTACCCCACCCACCTCCCTATTTCTCCCAGTCACCATCAGATCTGAGGAAGGGTCACCGGACCCGAAACGTTAACTCTGTTTTCTCCTTCACAGATGCTGCCAGACCTACTGAGCTTTTCCAGCAACTCTGTTTTTGTTCCTGATTTACAGCATCCGCAGTTCTTTTGGTTTTTATAACATCTGACACTTCTGTTTATATCTGTCAGCCAGGGCTCCCTGATTGTACCAGATAATAGCCCCAGTCAGGGAAGTCACATTCTATGACATCAATCTAGCTAACCTTGTTACAATCTCTACATTGCCCGATCACTGAAGTGCCTGTGTTGTAAAATATACTTACATCTGCAGCTGTAATAAACGTCTGTTGAACCAACACTGTTTTTACTCATACCTAATCCTTTTGAAAGCTAACATAATCATTGCCATATCAAATATGAATACCTTGCTGAAAGCAAAACTCACACCACTGTAACAGATCACCAGGGATCTTATTGAGACAGTGTTGATATGTGTTACTGACCTGTAGCTGTGAATGAAGGTCATAATGTCAAAGTTGGCAACATTAGAAGTGTAGAAGATTAGAAGTGTAGTATGCAGTGATAAAGATAGTGACAGACTCCATAAAACATATACAGATTCTGGCAAACTCACAGCATTAGATTTAATGCAGAGATGTGTGAAGTGACACATTTAGAAATGAAAATAAAGAGAAATAATGGAAGTTAAATGGCTTAATCTTCAAATGTTAGCATGGATAGAGAGGGCTTGGGTGGGTGCAAGCACAAAAATCTTTGGAGGTGGCTGGACAAGTTAATCAGGCTGTTCAAAAAA
The DNA here is from genome assembly GCF_021869965.1 of Rhincodon typus. Lineage (NCBI taxonomy): Eukaryota > Metazoa > Chordata > Chondrichthyes > Orectolobiformes > Rhincodontidae > Rhincodon > Rhincodon typus. The sequence goes on along the minus strand of NW_025965715.1, from coordinate 11,130 downwards.
GCAGTGAAAGGCACCTAAGAGTATAAGAGCAAGGAAATGATAGTGAACAATTACAAATCAGTGGTTAGACCACTACTGAAGCAATGTATTCAATTCTGGGCAGTAGACACGAAGAAGGATATTAAACTGCGAGAGAAGAGCTGTAACAGACTAGTACCGGGGAGGTACTGATACTTGGGAAGACAGCATTGTGGAAAAGCAGAAGAATTGATGGTTGTTCCCTGCAGAGAAAGTGAAGAGGCAATTTAGTAAGAGTGGTCAAAATGATGAGGGGTTGTATAGAGTCATATAGTCATACAGCATGGAAACAGATTCTTTGATCCAACCAATCCATGCTGACCATAATCCTAAACCAAACTAGTTCCACCTGTCTGAACTTGGCCCATATCCCTCCAAACATTTCTTATCCCTGTACTTATCCAAACATCTTTTAAAAGTTGTAACTTTATCCGCACCCACCACTTCCTCTGGAAGTTCATTCCACATTGTGTATAAAAAGTTGCCCCTCAAGTCCTTTTTAAAATCTTTCTCCTCTCACCTTAAAAATATGCCTCCTCATCTTTAAATCTCCCACCCTAGGGAAAAGACATCCATCATTCACCTTACCTACACCCCTCATGATTTTATAAACCACTATAAGGTCACCTGTCAACCTCCTACACTCCAGTGAAAAATGTCTCAACCTATCTAATCTCTCCTTATAACTCAGGCCCTCTATTCCTGGCAGAGAAAAACTGCTTAAAATGGCAGGGAGCTGGTGACCAGAGAACACAGATTGAAGGTAGTTGGCAGTCCAGAAGTATATGATGTGAAATGTTGAAATTTATTAACAAATTGTTGCAATTTGTTTGGGATTATTTGATAGTTTGGGAAGTGGACTTATCCATTTATCCTTTGGAATTTATTATTATGAACAACAAAAGAAGAGATTTGCAAAACAATGGGACAAGAGAGGGAATGATATTAATTGGCTAGTTTTGTTATAAGCAAATAAGGCTGAGTGAACACTTTTGTGCAGTATCATCCTACAGATATGATGTGGAGGCACCGGTATTGCATGGGGATGGACAAAGTCAGAAGTCACATAACACCAGGTTTTAGTTCAACAGATTTATTTGAAATGACAAGCTTTCAGAGCATAGCTCCTTCGTCAAGTGAAGTCTTCCCTTGATGAAGGAGCAGCACTCTGAAAGCTTGAGATTTCAAATAAACCTGTTGAACTATAACCTGGTATCGTGTGACTTACGACTTTATCCTACAGTTAGGCACTTAAGCCCTGGATTGGGTCTTGAATTTCAATGTTTAGACCTAGACCCATATTTACAATATCCCTCATTCAGCATTAATTACAAACTTCAATCAAAACATTAACTGCAGGAGGGGCATGATATATAAGTTGTTGCTTGAATACATTGGAGAAGAATACAGGGAACTTCGCTCTGCTTCTGATTTCACTATACCTCACTTAATCCATTAATTTAAACATCCACTCCCTCTATCACTGATGCTTAGTGGCAGCAGGGTGGACCATCAACAAGGCGCATGGCAGAAATTCAACTGTGTTCCTCTGACAGCCTCTTCTGAACACACAATCTTTTCCAACCACAAGGAAGAATGCAGGAGTTGTATTGGAACACAACAACTTTGAAGACTGTACCATACTCCAAGTTACTCACCCTCCTGGCTTCCCATTCTTTCACGGTCACTATGTCAAAATCCAACAGCAGTGTGAATGTACCTACACCATATGAACCGCAGCAGTTCAACAAGGCAACTCACCATCATCTTCTCCAGGGAAATTGGGGATGGGCAATAAATGCGAGTTGAGACCTTAGTCTATATTAATCATAGAAGGTGGCAAAACAGATTGAGTGAGCACTAAATAGTGTATACGGTATCCTGTGCTTCATTTTTAGGGTCATGGAGTATTAAAGAGAGAAGTTATAATACACCTTTATAAAGTACTATTTCAGCCTCAGCTGGAGTGCTGTGTCTAGTTCCAGGCACCAATGTTTAGGAAGGATGTGAAGGCATTGAACAGAGTGATGAGGGATATACAGGAATGGTTCAGGGATGAGGAACTTCAGTTATGAAGATGGATTCCCTGAAGCAAAGGCTGAGAGGAGATTTGATGGAGATATTCAAAATCATAAGGACTAACAAGGTCAGAAAAAATGTTTCCATTGGTGAAACCGTTGTGAACTAGACAACACCAATTTAAGATGATTGGTAAAGAAGAAATGGCAACAGGAGGAAAACATATTTGATGCAGAAAATCATCATGATTCAAACTGCACTGTTCATTCATTTATTCATTCATTGGCAGACCCTCCCAGACAAGGAAGACTCTCCCCCACTCTCAGGTTGAGTCCATTGGTAGTTGTACAGTCTGAAGTGGTTACTACAGACTCTGCTGCACTTGAGACAAAAGGTTGCCATGGGAAGGGATGGGTGGAGCATTGGTGTGGCAGCACGCTCCTTACGCTGTTTTTACCTGGCTTCGGCTTTTTCCTGACAGTAGGTCTCGAGATGCTTGACACCTTCCCAGATGCTCCTCCTCCACTTTGGGCCAGTGATTCCCAGGTGTCAGTGGGAATGCCGCACTTCACCAGTGAGGCCTTGAGAGTATCCCTGAAGCACTTCCTCTGAACACCTGGGGTGCACATGTTATTTTAGTGCTAGGAGTAGAGCACCTGCTTGGGTCATGCAAACGATGTGCCCAGTCGATCGCAGCAGATCAAGGGTGATCAGTGCCTTGATACTGGGGATATTGGGCGGGTCAAGGATGTTGGTGTTGTTGCGTCTTTCTTCTCAGCAGATGCACAGGATCTTGTGCAGGCAGTGTTGGTGGTATTGCTTTAGCACCTTGAGGTATCTGCTGTACACAGTCCATGTCTCAGAGCCATATAGGAGGGTGAAAACCACCACAGCTCTGCATGCCATGAGCTTGGTGTCAGATCTGATATTGTTTACCTCGAATACTCAAAGACTCAGACTGTCAGTACATTGGAGGCGGTGGTCAGTCTCTTCATCAATAACTAATCTGTGGGGGAATAAATATCCTCGCAGAGAGGTTTGCTCGTGCTACTCAGGAGGGTTTAAACTAGAATGGCAAGGGGCTGGGAACCAGAGCAGCAGATCAAGAAGTGGAGGGATTGAGAGGAAGGTAGATGTTAGGATCAGTAAGTCTGAAAGGACGGATAGGCAGACAGGTTAATGAGCACAATGGTATTAACGGGCTGAAGTATGTTTATTTCAACAGGTAAAGCAGATTAGCTTACAGCCTGGATAAGTCCATGGACTATGATGCTGTGGCTACGACAGAGACTTGGTTGAGTGGGACAGGACTGGTTGCTCAACGTTCCAGGGTTTCATTCTTTTGGATGAGATAGAGAGGAAGGTAAAAGAGATGGAGGAGTTGCATTACTAATCAGGGAGAATGTCACAGCTGCACTCAGAGAGGACATACTGGAGGACTCATCCATTGAGACAATATGGCTACAGTTCAAAAATTAGATGGGTACAATCACTCAGATAGGATTATACTATTGGTCACCCAACAGCCAATGAGGTATTGAGGAACAAATATGAAGGTAGATTATGGTAAGAAGCAATAAAAACAGAGTTGTCACAGTGGATGACTTCAACTTCCCCAATATTGACTGGGACTCTCTTAGATGGGGCAGAATTTATTAAGTGCATCCAACAGGGTTTCTTGAAACGGTATGTGAATACTCCAACTAGAAGAGGGGCCATACTGGAACTTGTACTGGCTGATCGGCCTGGCCAGGTGACTGACCTATCAATGGGAGAGCATTTTGGAAATGGTGATCACAACTCCTTTAGTTTTAAGATAGCTATGAATAAGTCAGGACCTTGTGGCAAGGTGCTAAATTGAGGGAGGGCAAATTACATCAGTATTAGGGAGTGTTAACTGGGAGGAGCAGTTATCAGGCAAGTCTACACTTGGCATGTGGGAATTGTTTAAAAACCTGCTGATGACAGTTCAGGACCAGCATGTTCCAACAGGGAGGAAGGACAAGGATGGCAAGGTAAGGGACCCTTGGACAATGACGGAGGTTTGTGAATTTAGTTAAAAGGGAAAAAAGAAGCATATGCAAGGTTTAGGAAGCTAAAATCAGACATCCCATGAGGAATATAAAGAAAGCAGGAAAGAACTCAATCAGGGAATTAGGAGGGCAAGAAGGGGCCATGAAATGACTTTGGCAAGTAGGGTTAAAGAGAATTCCAAGGCATTTTGTACATACATTAAAAACAAGAGGATAACTGGGAAGAAGGCAGGACCACTTAAGAATAAAGAAAGAAACTTTATCTGGAGACAGAGAATGTGGGTGGGACCTAAATGAACACTTTGTGTTGGTATTCACCCAGAAGGACATGGAGGATAGTGAGATTGTGTGGAGCATGCTAATGTGCGAGGGCATTTTGAGATCAAGAAAAAAGTGGTGTTGGGACTCTTGAAGAGCATTAATGTGGATAAGTGACCAGGGCCCAATGGCATCTCCCCAGGTTATAGAGAGAGGCAAAAGAGGAGATTGCTGGGACCTTGACCAAGATCTTCGTATCCTCTTTCGCCACTGGAGAGGTTCCGGAGGACTGGCAAGTAGCTAATACTGTTCCTCTTGTTCAAGAAGGGAAATAGGGATCTTCCAAGAAACTATTGACCAGTGAGTCTCACTTCGATAGTTGGGAAGCTATTAGAGAGAATTCTTGGGGATAGGATTTATGTGCATTTGGAAAAGTATGTCCTAATTAGGGACAGTCAGCATGGTTTTGTGCGGGGCAGGTCATGTCTTTGTAACTTGACTGATTTTTTTGAGAAGCTGACAAAGGCGATCAATGAGGGTACAGCAGTGGATGTCATTCACATGGATTTTAGTAAGGCTTTCGACAAGGTCCCTCGTGCTCATCCAGAAGATTAAGATGCATGGGATCCACAGTGATTTGGTCTCATGGATTCAGAATTGGCTTTCCCATAGAAAACAGTGGGTAGTATTTTTCAGGCTGGAGGCCTGTGACTAGTGGTGTTCCAGAGCGTACCTGGGACCTTTGTTATTTGGGATACATATAAATGACTTGGATGAAAATGTAAATGTGTACGTTTGCAGATGATACAAAGATCGGTGGAATTGTGGATAGTTATAGGATACAGTGCGATATAGACCAGTTGCAGATATGTACGGAGAAATGGCAGATGGAGTTTGATCCGTGTAAGTGAGAGGTGCTGCACTTTGGGAGATCAAATATTAAGGAAAAGTATAGTGTTAATGGCAAGACCCTGAACAGCATTGATGTACGGAGGGACCTTGTGGTTCAAATCCTTAGCTCCCTGAAAGTGGCCACTCAAGTAGATAGGGTGGTAAAGAAGGCATATGGCATGTTTGCCTTTATTTATCAAGGAATTGAGTACGAGAGTCAGAATGTCATGTTGCAGCTTTATAAGACTTTGGTTAGGCCACACTTAGAGTACTGTGTTCAATTCTGGTCACCACATTAAAGGAAGGATGTGAAGGCTTTGGAGAGATTGCGGAAGACATTTACCAGGATGCTGCCTGGATTAGACAGTATGAGTTTGATATGTCAGAATTCATGTTCATTAACAACTTTCAAATAAATCGTGTCCATTAATCCATTAATTCATGGTTTTAATACTAACCGTAGATTTCCGTGTACCAGCTACCCCCCCATTCAAACTAATTCAGGATCTCGCTACCATATCAAATTACAACCACTTGAAGTCGCGGTTACATTCCACTTAAAAGTGCAGTCATGCATAACACGCTATGTAAACAACCCCATTTAACAAGACCGACATTCCATTCAAAGGTGCAGTCAGTTGCGATGACTAACAAAACCGCACAGACACCACAGGATGGAACCTTTTTGCACTCCCACACCAAAAATAGGATTGTTTAATATTAAAATCTAACTGTGAATAGGTGCTATTACTAAACTCCTTATCTAAACTCCGCTCCAGCCAGAATGGCTCCAAGTATCATTCAAAGATGATAATTGGATTAGCCCTCTTCCTTGAAAGTAAAATGTTACTTCCCTGCAGACTTTTCCTGTACATTATGTAACAAGGTACTTTTGCCAAGTTTTTATTCAATATGTACATAAGAAAACTTTACCCCACTAATAAACCTAACAAACGCTATGCAGTGTATGTAAGCAACCTTTAACCGACGGATAAAACTAACAGCGCTATGTCCAGTTCCAGTGAGGCAGACCTCGAATGAACGAACGAATTAAACTGACAGCACTCCTTAAAACAGATGTGACCCGCGAAACTGAATGAGTGAATGAATGATAGTAAATAGAATCCACAGATTGACGCAACCATGAAACTAACTATACAAGCGATAGTAAATAAAAGACACAGACAAACGAAACTGATATGAACCCCAACATTTATTTTAAAACAAACACAAGATACCTTTCTCCAACTTGAAAATTCTAACCTTGAAAATAACAAGACTAACACCTTTTGAATTATGCAAGGACAAACCAGACAGACACTCTAATCTCATTAAAATAACCATTAACACTCAGCAATAACTGCTAACATTTAGCGAATGTTTAAACCATCTCCGATTTCCTGCAAAACAGTTTTCGTACACTATCTACTGCTTAACACTCAAGTGCTAGAACGTTAATGAATGCTTAAATTCTGTATAAAAAAGGCTGCTTTTGAGCTATGATTTTGGGATTCTATTTCGCCTTACATCGTGCTGCTGTAAATGTACAATGAAGAGGCTATTTTCACCACTCACTGATCCTGGTCGTCTGGTTCTTTGAACGTGATCTCACAACTTGGTGTAGTTGGCAGGATGCTGGGGACACTGTCAAACCTGACTGGTCATGGACACTAAAAGGAGGTAAGCAGCACCCTTCTCTGTCGTGATCTAGTCCCTGAAAGCGTCCCGAACTTTTCGTGAGTGAGCTCTCATTTCGGATCCCCCGTGCCTAGACCTAGAAGGCTCAAACTCAACTGAAACAGGTCTAGGACAGGGTGTCCACGGCAAGACATTGACTACGGTGCGTGATTTCAGGTTGTCATGTGTGACCCCAGTAAGCTGTCTCCAACCTCCAAGGGCGGGCTTGCCCCTCCTGACATAACAGAGGACGAAATGCTGCGGCAACTACTACAGTACTTTGAAGTACAATTTTCAAGGAGACTCTAACTTGAATCGAGTGGTAATATAATGTTCCAAAAGGACAGTGGTCCCTAGAGGACATGAAGCGGGTCTGGGGAAAAATCACCCAGCAGAAGAACAAAGACAGGGTTAAATGGTCCCTCACATTGATGGCACAACTCCGCCAATGAAATGAAATCATGACCTGGTCAGCTGATGACTGAGAAACAAATAAACTTAAAGAACAGGTAAAAGCCATGCATGAGCAGCTGCAGAAAGAGAGACCCAAACGAAAGGAGGCCGAAGTTAAAAATCAGGAGCTTGTACAGGAGAACAGGAAACTGAAAGATGAACTGACAGTTTTGTCAGTTTCTCCCTTGGCTCCAAAACCAATGCCGAGTCTACACCCAACCACCCGCGAAATCCAGGAAGTGATTAAACGAAACAAAGCTATTGCTCTTAAAACTGAGGAATCCTCGGGCAGCAACAGTGATGAAGACTATACACCCCTAACACCCTTTTTACAGCCCCTTAAAACCAAAAAAGTAAAAATTGAGAAATTAGTGAGGCAAAGATTAGACGACGGCAGGGAAGTAGATGTTCCGGTAAGGCAGACCAAAAACCACATTGTACATGTGCCTGTGGCCCCTGACAACATTAACAGGCGGTCTAAAGAAATGCCTCACCCAAAGGAAGCGCCGATGAAAACCCGGGAAAGCCTAGACTGGTTAAGGGGAATATACCTGCTCCATCCCTGGGATGGGATACAAATCCTCACTGTCATTGTCACCAAAAGAAAAGGACGCCATCTCCATGAGGCAGTTAAAGGTGCCCCACGGAGTACGAGCAGAAGCTGCAAGCTGGCTGGACAGCAATAAAACAGTGGCTACAGGGATATGCTCCACCTAAAAACCGATTGGACAAAGGTCACAGCCTGCTGCCAAAACGCCACCGAGGAAGTCCCCAGATATGAGGAAAGATTTAGGACAACCTGGAAGGAGTATGCTGGGGTACCAAACGTGAAGGATGATAAAGATTTCGAAAACTGCGACTACGGCCTGCTGAAATCTGCCTTTGTGGCAGGACTCAAACCAGAGCTCGCTAAAATGCTGAAAATCACTAAACCAGATTGGGACCAAATACTATGAACTGGTTGACGGAGCCCACTAGCACAACCGGGATATGGGAGCTCAGGTACGAGCCCTACAGACAAGTAAGACAGACCCCTAGTAGCCCTGGAAAAATCCAGAACAGATGCCCAGGGAAATGTTACATCTGTGGGAAGGAGGGTCACTGGTCCAAGAAGTGCTGGCAAAGTGGGAAAAGGTGCAGCCCCACTAAGAACCCTAAGGAAAGAGAAACCTAGTGGCAGGAAATAATCTCCACCTCTTGGAACAGTTCAAAAGGCTGTCCGCCCAACAGCAGCAGGATTTGACAAAATTTGCTGCATTTGACAAAAAACTGAATGAGCCACGCTGTATCCCTCCACACTCCTACATGCTTTATGCCAGCAAGGGGGAGACGGACTGTATGTGACCATGAAAGCGGGTGACCTAGATATTGAGTTTTTCTTGGACACAGGAGCAGGATTAACATGCCTACCCCGGAAGTATGAAGCCAAGCTCCCGCTAGATGGTACAGTAAGGACAGCCTACGGAGCAGGAGCTGACAGGATTGAAATTTTAAAAAACCAAGCCTATAAACATTGTATTCGGCCCCCGTGAACCGATAACTTGTGTATGGGTAGGACCTGTAGCTCAACCACTCCTCGGGATGGTTATCCTTTCTCAATTAAATTCATCCCTATACTTCAATGATGGACGGATGAGGTGGTCTATCAGAACCCTACAGAGGGAAGAATTAAAGGACCACCCCATCTGGGCGAAAGACAAAGATGATTGCGGGTTACTCGAAATGGAACCTGCAACCTTAACAGGGATACCCCCGCCTTGCACCAAACAGTATCACATCAGCCCGATGTCAATTACAGGAATCCTCCCAATAATCCTGGTAAAAATACACAGCATCTCTCACAGCCCAGTGTAGCCAGTGCGGAAGGCAAGCGGGGAATGGAGACTGGCCGTGGACTATAGAAAAGCTAACCAGTGCATTGATCAAAGGGCCCCACTGGTAGCCGACCCCCCTAACACCGGACCACAGTGGTTTTCAATTATAGATATGGCTAACGGTTTCTGGTCGGTACCCCTAGCACCTGAAGTACAGTCATGGTTTGCCTTTACTGTACGACAACAACAATACACGTAGACCCGACTCCCACAGGGATTCCACAACAGCCCAACTGTGTACCACATGCCTTTACAGAGTCACCTCTGCCAAATGTCACCAACCAAGTCAGTCATCAGCCAGTATGTGGATGATATACTGGTAGCTTCCAAAACCAAAAGGCAACATGAAATAGACCTTAAAGCTCTCTTAAATCACCAGCAGCAGAAAGGCCACAAAACTAGCATTGAAAAGGCCCAGATTGCCCAGAGGGAGAGCACGACATCGTACCAGGCAAGTGAGTATTCGTGAAGAAGGTCCACAGGAACCACTGGATGCCAAGTGGGAGGGACCATACCAAGTACACCAAGATCATCCAGTCAGCTATCAAGGTTCGGGAAAAGATGGCCTGGATTCACGCCTCCCATATCAAACAGGCTTCTTGCAAAATAGAACAAGCAGAGACTGAATAACCACCATGGCACCTATGATCCTCTTCTCAGTTCTGGTTATTGTAGCTTTTATGCCATCAGGTTATCCAGAATTGCATGTTAACACTTGCCTTCATATGTCCCACACTTATGCCCAGACCTTCAATCTGTCCAAATGCTGGATATGCTCACACATTCCCACTCATTCCAAAGGGGAGGATACCACTCTACCCTATTCCCTTTACTGACTCCGAGATGGCAGAGTGGTATGACCATCAAGGCTCTAGTGCTAAAACCTGGAGATCTACTAACCAACACCAGACCACGTTCTCTGGATGGTATCAGCCCAGTTATGACCTTACCCACAACCCTCCATTCCTGACCGTCATTAATAACTCAGATCAGGGAGCACACCTGGACATCCCAGATCTCCTCGTTTTTCAACTTCCCCTCTACAATGGTCGAAAACGCCCTCGACCGTCTCTCTCGCATTTCCCGTAACTCATCCTTCACACCACCTCCCCGCAATAACAACCAAAACAGAATCCCCCTCATCCTCACGTACCACTCCACCAACCTCCGGATCCAACGCATCATCCTCCGACACTTCTGCCAAGTGCAATCTGACCCCACTACCAAAGACATTTTTCCCTCCCCACCCTTATCTGCTTTCCAGAGGGACCACTTTCTCCGTGACTCTCTTGTCCACTCCACACTCCCCACCAGCCCCACCAACCCCGGCACTTTTCCCTGCAACCGCA
>NW_025965715.1:0-458 GCF_021869965.1 Rhincodon typus | reverse complement strand
CCCCTACACCTCCCCCGTCACCCCCATCCCAGGCCCTAAGAAGACTTTCCACATCAAACAGATGTTCACCTGCACATCTGCTAACGTGGTATACTGTATCCTCTGTTCCTGTTGTGGCCTCCTCTACATCAGGGAAATCAAGCAGAGGCTTGGGGACTGCTTTGTGGAACACCTATGCTCGGTTCGCAAGAAACAACTGCACCTCCCAGTCGCGAACCATTTCAACTCCCCCTCTCACTCCTTGGACGACATGTCCATCCTGGGCCTCCTGCAGTGCCACAACAATGCCACCCGAAGGTTGCAGGAACAGCAATTCATATTCCACTTGGGAACCCTACAGCCCGATGGTATCAATATGGACTTCACAAGATTCAAAATCTCCCCTCCCCCGACCGCATCCCAAAACCAGCCCAGCTTGTCCCCGCCTCCCTAACCTGTCCTTCCTCCCACCTATCCCC
>NW_025965714.1:177099-179000 GCF_021869965.1 Rhincodon typus | reverse complement strand
GGTCAGTAGAGATGCTGTGGCAAACATTGAGACAATACTCCAGGAAGCACAGAATAGATACATTCCAACAGATAAAATAAATTATAAGGGACAGACCCACCATCCATGGTTAACTAAAATTAAAAAAAAATCTATAATTGTGCAAAGATAGGCAGAAGATTTGTCAGGATATTTTTTTTAAAAAGCATCATTATCAGCTTCTTCAGTGTCAGAAGTCACAGGACACCAGGATATAGTCCAACAGGTTTATTTGAAATCATAAGCAATCACAAACTGATGAAGGAGCAGCACCCCAAAAGCTTGTGATTTCAAATAAACCTGTTGGATTATGACCTGGTGTTGTGTGAGTTCTGACTTTGTCCACCCCAGTCCAACACCGGCACCTCCACATCACCTTCTTCAACATTCTCACTATTTGAAAATTCACAATTACTTGTGAAAAATATGCTTTTATGGTCTGATTCCTATATTGTACTAGAGCCTTTACTTCACATCCTATAATTTTTCCCAGACCACTCCATTCCCTCTACCTATCTCTCACAATAAATGGTCACCAGAACAGAATTCTCCCCTATGCACTCTTAAATGATGCTTTAATGCTTTCAGTATCTTTTCTGATGTTTCAGCTTAAATAAATGCTCTCCTGCTAGCATACAGCACATTTAGGTGGATGGAGAAAGTCTCTTAGCTCAGTTCATCAGAAATCAGTTGGGAGAAGCCAATAAGGGACAGCTCTTTCTCAAAGAGGGGTCCTGTGAGATTGTACTTCCCCTCTCAGGCTACAGGATCATCACATAACATGGAAGGCAATTTTGGTTTATGGCCACATACCAATTGATATAGGCTATACTCTCCAACTCTTTGTGAAGAATATTTGGCATGTACTTCCCCTGCAACAGCTGTTTGCAGCTCGCAGCAGATCTGCCAATTTTTATCTTGTGTAACATTTCATCAACTATTGCACAATATCATTCATACAGACCATCATCAAATGAACTTTCTGCAGCAGTGTTCATAACTGCTATACTCTAGTTCTTACACATGACCCTAAACCTATCACTTGCACATTCTCCTCCATTATCTATTAGAAATTTTCTTTGCATTTTAAAATCTGTGCCAAGTCACATTTTCACAATTTTATCCATTATTTTCTGTTTGTCCTTGTTGATTACTGTATGTGGATAAGTACATGAATAGGAATAGTTTGGAGGGATATGGTCCAACGACAGGCAGGTGGGATTAGTTTAATTTGGGAACATGGTCAGCATGGACTGGTTGGACCGAAGGATCTGTTTCCATGCTGTATGACTCTATGAGTATGTGCAGACCTGATCTGATTATCATTCACTACTGACTGTGTGTTCTGAATGTACTGACAGCTGGGACTGGTACCACAGGCAGTGTAGCATCCCTCAGGCTAGTGTCAGCATGGATATGTTCTCAGGTTCCTGTACAGGGGCTTGAACCAATGCTGGAGTTCCCACCCTAATAGCATTGAGAGTGTAGTTACATCACAGTTCTATAAGGCAGATCACCACCACCTTTTCCAGTCAGTGATGGCCGCATCCCAGAAAGACTAAATATCTCCATATTTTTCACACTGAGTGGTACAGATACCTCCACTGAGCCAGGGATAGTTCCATGGGAGGGTGAGAGGTAGTAGGAACTGCCGATGCTGGAGAATCTGAGATAACAAAGTGTTGAGCTGGATGAACACAGTAGGCCAAGCAGCATCAGAGGAGCAGGAAAGCTGACGTTTCGGTCCTAGACCCTTCTTCAGAAATGGGGGAGGGGAATGGGATTCTGAAATAAATAGGGAGAGAGGGGGAGGCGGATAGAAGATGGATAAAGGAGAAGATAGGTGGAGAGGAGACAGACAGGTCAAAGAGTCGGGGATGGAG
>NW_025965714.1:87961-122099 GCF_021869965.1 Rhincodon typus | reverse complement strand
AATGGTATCAATGTGGATTTCACAAGTTTCAAAATCTCCCCTCCCCCTACCGCATCCCAAAACCAGTCCAGCTCTCGTCCCTGCCTCCCTAACCTGTTCTTCCTCCCACCTATCCCCTCCTCCCACCTCAAGCCGCACCTCCATCTCCTACCGACCAACCTCATCCCGCCCCCTTGACCTGTCCGTCCTCCCTGGACTGACCTATCCCCTTCCTAACTCCCTACCTACACTCACCTTTACTGACCCCATCACCGCCTCTTCGACCTGTTTGTTTCCTCTCCACCTATCCTCTCCTCTATCCCTCTTCTATCCGCCTCCCACTCTCTCCCTATTTATTTCACAACCCCCTTCCCCTCCCCCTTTTCTGATGAAGGGTCTAGGCCCGAAACGTCAGCCTCTCTGCTCCTATGATGCTGCTTGGCCTGCTGTGTTCATCCAGCCCTGCACCTTGTTGTCCAAGATGTTGGTAAGCTGCCTTTCTGAACCACTGCAGTCCATTTGGTGTGGATCAGAGGATCGCACAGAATTATTACCGTGCAGAAGGAGGCTATTCAGCCCATTGCAGCAGCAGTTTAAATGATATAATGCTGTTAGGGAGGGAGTTCTGGGATTTTGACCCAATGAGACTGAAGGGACGGAGATACATTTTCCAAGTCAGGACGTTGGAGTGGCTCAGAGGGAAATTTACAGGGTGAATAAAGTGGCCATAGTCCAAGACGAGCACAGGCCTGCCCTCTGATAAGGGCGAGATGACTTGGGGGGGGGGAAGAGTTTAACCTGAGGGTTCACCACACCTCAGGGGACAGGGGAGATGGAGAAGGCAGCACCTTCATGGAGACCCCAACCTGTACAGGAATTAAACCAAACTGTTAACACCACAGTACAGCACAAACCCAGCAGGCCAGGCCAACTGAGCCCCTCACAACGTGGGAGGTGCTATATAAATGCAACATCTCCGACTAGAACAAGGAGGGTCAATATCCGGGTATAGACAGCCGGGTTACTGTCGGTCACAGCATGTCACGTGACGGCACAATCGCCCCATTCTCATTGGACCGAGCTGTATCACGTGGTATGAGACGTCGCCGTGACGCAGCGCAGCTGAACAACTACAACACCCAGAATCCAATGCGGAGATGGCGCCTGCGCACTCGGAAGAAGCCGCCGCACCGGAGGCGGGGCGAGGTTACAACGCCGGCGCAGTGCCGCCGGACAGAAGGGAAGTGAAACCGGGCGCCGAGGAGCGCGAAGAGCGCAGGCGCAATGGGCCGGACACCGGCAGGAGGCGGCCCCGGGAGTCTGCGCGCAGGCGCGGTGCGGTGGCAGGTCTGCGACGGTGGAGGCGGAGGCGGAGGTGGAGGGAGTAGGCGGCGGGCGGTGTAGGGCCGCCTATGGAGGAGGCTAAGGATCCCAGTGACTCCGGCATGGCGGGGCACGGCCCCGAAAACTGGCTGTCCGGCTGGGAGCGACAGTGCCTGGAGGAGGATGAGAGGCAGGAGCCCGGGCCTGACAGCGGCCCCGGAGGAAGCGAGGCCGAGGCCCAGAGACAGCGGCTTTGGCTGTGCTTCCAGAACTCGGCCACCGCCATCGCCCAGCTCTACAAAGGTATCGGTGGGGAGAGACACCGGGGGGCGTTGGAGAGGAGAGAGAGAGAGAAAGAAATCCGGCGGGCGGGGGCGATGGGGAGAGACAAATTCTGTCTGGGGGTAGCCGGAGGTGGAGAGGTAAATGGGGAGGGGTAATTGGGGGACAGAGACCTGGGGAGGGGTCAGTTTGATAGAAAGAGGAACAGGGATGAGCGTTAGAGTGACCTGGGCAGGGGTTTGGGGGTGGGGGAGAGACCTGGAGAGAGATAAGGGGGTGGAAGAAAAAGAGAGAGACAGAAACTCAGGGTGCTGTAAATTGTGTGTGAGAGTGGGGTAGGAACTGGGGTTATAAAAGATGGAAGAGTTGAGTTAGGCAAGAGAGGAGGTGGGGAGAGATGTGGATAAGGAGGGTTGGAGGGGAATACCTACTTCTCCTCTTCAACAGGCATGGGAAGAGGCCATTCCACCCCATATTCTCTCCACTGTGGTCATAGATCAGCTACAATCTCCAAATTATCATCTCTATTCCATATCGAGACATTTAGCAAGTATCTCAGTTTGATCTAATGACTTCACCTATCAGCAATGTGTTTTAGAAATGTAACGTTTAAATGAAGTTTGTTTGATTTTTGCATGATGGGCAGGCTAAATATTGACACATCATCTGGGTTGGAAGATGCCTCAGTTGACAGCAGCTCTTGACACTTTCCTCAGTGAATCCTGGATTTCATATTCAGGAGTTGAAGCTGCACATGATCCCACGGTCTGTAACTACAGAGTGTGCTGTGAGCCAAGCCAAAGTGGTATTTGTCATCTGATGCACATAATATTGGATACAATCATGGAATCCCTCTGAAGAACAGTCCAACCTGACACATTGCTCCCACCCCCGCTCCATCATTGGTGAGATCATGGCTGATTTAACCCCAGTAACCTTTCAACATGTATAGTTGTCAATAATCTACCACCCCGCGTTCAAAATATTTGAGAATCCTCCTTCAGCTGTCTTTGAGAATGAGAGCTCCACAGACGCTGAGACAAAATTTCTCTTGAAATGGATGGCCTTGACTTTGAAAGAGAAACTGTCTAATTTTGTGTGCAGTGTTCATTGTGCCACTCAGTCACCTTCCTCCTGCATACAGACAGAGGTGGGAATGTTCACTGGTGACTGCACAATCTTCAGCACCGTTCACAACTCCTTCGATACTAAAGCAGCCTGGGTCCAAGCACAACAAGGTCTGGACTATATCCATGTTTTGGCTGAAAAGTGGGAAGTAACATTGGCATTTGTGTGACATGAGTGACCATCTCCAATAAGAGAGAATCTAATCATCGTTATTGATATTGAATGGTATTACCATCACTGAACTCCCCCATTATCAACACCCAGGGAGTTACCATTGATCAGACACGGAACTTGACCCAGCATACAAATACAGCAGCTACAATAACAGGCCAGAGACTAAAAATCCTGCCCACCATCTGAGGCACAAGAGCAGGTCAGAAGCTGTGGCGACTAACTCACCACCTGACTTTTCAAAGCCTGTCCACCATCTACAAGGCACAAATCAGGAGTGTGATGAAATACTCCTCACTTTCCTGGATGGGTGCAGCTCCAACAACACACGAAGCTCAAAGCTGACTAGGATAAAACAACCAGCTTAATTGGCACCACATGCACAAATATCTACTCTCTCCACCAATGGTACATAGCAGGAGCAGTGTGTTCCATTTACAAGATGCACTGCAGAAATTCATCAAGGCTCCTTAGACAGCACCTTCCAAACCCACGACCGCTTCCATCAAGAAGGACAAGGGCAGCAGATAGATGGGAATATCATCCCCCACAAGGTCCCCTCCAAGCCATTCACTGTTCTTAAAGTACTGTGGGTCTACTTACACCAAATGGACTGCAGCGGGTTGAGAAGGCGGCTCCCCACCGCCACCTTCAGGGCAACTAGGGATGGGCAATGAATGATGGCCTAGCCAGTGACAACTGTGTCCCGTGAATGGATAAAACAAGCGCTTTTAAAAGTTTTATCTTCCAGCTCCCAGATGTGTAGTTCCTTGGTTCTGACTTAATGTGTTTTCTAATTGGCATGATGTAAGATCAAGGTATGGTCATACAATACTGGTGTGTCTGCTGCTATCTAACATGGCTACGTTACTGATTTGGTACCGGTCTGTCCTTAACATTGGGGTACGCTGCTTTAAAAAAAGTAGCATCATATATCATATTTTTCTTACTTAGCTGACATGGTTCCTTGAGATAATTTGAGAATAATGAATTTGTTTGAATCTGGTTATTAATAGTTATTTTATTTCAGTCCAGCTTTTTGTCTTCAGTAAGTTTCCATTTTGGAACAAAGGATGCTTGGTACCAATGGATTGGTCGAGATTAAATGTAATTGCTTTTAATCAGCATTGAGGGGGAGCTTTGCATTTTGGTTGAGGGATCCAATTTAAGAAATTATGTTGCCTCTTTCAGATCGCGTATATGAACAGCAGCTGGGTATTCAGAGCTTGTGGAAACCATTCCAGGCAGCAGCCACTTCTGTGACTTGTCTATATAAAGGTACATCACTGATTGCTCTATCTCATTGTGAGTGTGGTTGACCAAACAGTGTCACATGGATCCAAATGGCTACTGGATCCTTCAGAGTTGAGTAGAATGTTTATGCTTGGGTTAAGTAACATGTTCTGCTTGAATGTCCAAGGTTCACACATTTTGAAAGGCATCTATTTTTAGCCCTTTTATCAGTGGATCAAACTTTAAATAGACTGGCTGAAGAATTTTCATCGACAAGGCATCTCTCATTCTCAAGAGGTCACTTCATGGCCAACAAGTCACTGTTATGCTGCCAAGAGCAGAGTCCAGGCCACAAGAAGTAAGGATTCATTTAAAACATTGAACCCAAAAATACAAGCATTGTATTTGGACGAATCCTGCCACCACTGTGAATGAAATAATTAACCCTGCCAGCTCATTGCCTGGTGCTTCAAGTTTTACAAAGGTAGCTGGGCAAGGGGAAATAAATTCACACTGCCACGCAGTCAAATTAGGAAAGAAATTGGGCCAGTTATGCAAAAACAGCAGAGGTGACGTGAGGGTATGGAGCGTGCTGTCTGAGTGTGGTAAAGGCAGGTTCAGTTGAGGCATTCAGAAAGGTTGTTGGATTAGAATTTAAAAAGGAACAATGTGGTGGGTGACAGCTTTGAGTGAAATGTTTACCTGATGCAAGCATGATGGGCTGAATGGCCTGCCCTTGCCCTTGCAGTAAGCATTCTGTGATTCTAATAGTAATGTTACAAGGCTGCATGTGCATGATTTTTCAGATGCTTTCAGGTTGGTCCTTGGCTAGTGAGCTTTGATTTGAGTGTAAAAATAGCCTTCATTCCCACTCTCAAGTCCAAGAGGGGCAAACTTGAAAGTTGTCCATTCATTATGAGCTCTGGTCTTGGTTTGACCAGCAGGATTGCAGGATGGATTTGCCTCTGACCAGTGTACCGTAGTACAAGGAGCCATTCCAGTATGGGGGGTGGGCACAGAGGGAAATGTATGAATGAGTGTGTGTGGTGATGAGTAACACCATCGTCCAGGGGAGCATTTAATGTTTTCTACAGTTGTGACTGGCCGTTCTGAAGGTTGTATTATCTGTCTGGTACCAGGGTATCATGGTTGGAGAAGAGCTTTAAAGGGCAGGATACATTTGTCATTGTCCACTTGTGAGCCAGTGACATTGGTCAAACCAACCAGCAACTATTATTCTGTTAAGCAAGTTTGAGAAATTTGGTTTGAAGTTAATAAACAGAGACTTGCATAATAATCACTGGGTTACTTAAACTACAGGCAAATAGCTGGAGGTTTAAACAGATTAGAGATTTAAATGTGTGGCTCTGGTGTGAAAAGAGGGGACTGCAAGTGTCCAATAGTGGACAAAGGCCATTGTGTGGGCTCCACATATTTCAGATTGGCATCTGTGCTATCAATTTGTGCACCAAGCTTTAAGCTAAGAGCAGTGGGAAGAGCCGGGTAAAAGGATATTTAAAATCTTTTTTTAAAAAAAAGTTTTAAGCAAATGAGAACAGTGTAGTGGTCTGGGGATATACTGGCAGAATTGGCCAGCAAGTCACAGTGTAACATCAATAATTTATCAGCAGGTTAGATCTATACTCAACTGGTTAAAATAAAGCTCAATGGTCTTTATCTGAATCAATGAAGCATTCATAGTAAGGGACAAGCTACCAACAGAGCAAGAGATCAGTGGGTTCGATCATGTTGCCAAGACAGAGACATAGTTGCAAGTCGCCAAGGTTGGGAAGTAAATAATCCAGGGTCCACAACATTGTTAAAATTCAGCCAGAGTGGAAAAGGGAAATGAGTCATGTTAATAGGATGAGATATATCAAGTTTAAAGAGGAGTCTGGAGTCAGAAGATTAGGAAGAATAATCAGTATGGGTGGAGATTAGGAATAAAAGATTAATTGTTCTCTAGCAGTAGTTTGTAAGGCTGGTAACAGTAGTTGAACTGTTGAATGAATCTGAAATATCTGGAGTTTCTAATAAAGGCAATGTAATTTTCATGGGGGATTTTAAACTTAAATGTACTGGACAATTTAATGGTGAATTTGTAGAATGCATTCACAACAGCTTCCTAGAACAGTATGTTATAGGGCCAGCTCAGAATAAAGTTATTTTGGATCTAGTATTGTGTAACGGGTGGGGTTAATTCATAAAGCTGGGGAAAATTTAGTCAAGAATCTGTCTTAAAAACATTCACTGATCCTGCCCCATAGCCTGTCAACCTCCAGAAAAATTTTTCCTCACCTCCATCTAAAAGGCAGACGTTGTCATCTAAATCAGAATTGAGTGAATTTTGGAAATTACCACCATTGTAAATAGCAAAGGATCACTGAGTTTGTTCCTGGGTAGAGAAGGCTGCCCTCTGATGTGCAGCTGGGTAAATTGGAGCGATACTGTGGAGAGTTTAGGAGAATGAGAGGTGATCTCATTGAAATGTACAAGATGCTTAAGGGACTTGACAGAGTGGTCATTTGAGACACTGTTCCCTCTGACTGGGGATTCTAGATCAGGGGACAGTCATGTAGGAGAGAAATGAGAAAGGGCATTGGGCAGGAAAATGTTAAAGTTCACAGACAGGTGCTGGTATAACACCTGGAATATTTGGTACAGTGAGCTATGGAGAAATTCAGAAGATTGGTCAAGAATGGCAGAGCAGTTTCAAGTAATCTTGTGGTCTTCCTTTAATTCTCATGTTCCAACTGGATCTCTCAGGATTACAAAGTCCTGCTTCTCTCTGCTGTAACTACTCATTCTTCATAAGAATGAGCCCTGCCATTCATTTGTGTTTTCTTGAAGCCTTGCACCCGTTGAAAGTGAGGAGATTGAAACCATCTATTCTCGCTTCCTTCCTTTCTCCTAGCCCAAAGTGTCTAATTTCCCAAATGTTGTGTGTGCCTGGCCTAGGCTCATAACTCTAATTTCTGTCCCATATCCTTGAACACCCTGACCTCTCAATCCATTGCTCCCTCAATCCTATTCCCATCAACCTGCTGATCTCCCTACCCCCTAGCTGTTACAGTCAATAGTTTACTTTCTTCAAGTATTGTCAGCTTCCCTTGCAAATCTGCTCTGGCTCTGCCTCTGTCTCATTTCCTCACAAAGCCCACCATTGACCCCTCATCCTTGCAGATCAGCACCCCAACTCCCTCTCTGCTACCTCACCATTAACTTGTTCAATCCCTCCACTGTCTCTGATTTTTTTCTGTTACTCCTTGTAACCTTTAAGTTCTCCTTGTTCCTTCAGTCCCATATCCATTCCATTGACAAGACTACCTCGCTCAAATTCTCCTATCAGCTCACTCCATCTCTGCCTTAGCTGCTGAAACCCTCATCTGTGTCTTTTTTTATCTTTAGACTTAACTATTCAATGCTGTCTCAGCCAGTCTTCTATCTTCCCTGTTATGAAAGTGTGAAATAATCAAAATTCTGTTATTTGTGTCCTTGCATCAATCTTGTTGCTGGTCCAGCAAATGTCACAATTCTCAACTGTGTGTTTGATCCACTGCAAAGATTTTTCTTCCTTTCATCCTCCACATTCTCATAATGTCCTCTAGATCTTTGACCTTCTGAGATCTCTCTGCTGATTCTGACCTCTTGTGTATCCCTTCTAATAATCTGTGCACCGTTAGCTGCCCTGTCTTCTACCTATATGCTGGAATTTGTGTTTGCTTGCAATCCGTTATCCCATCAGATTCTGTGGTATGGTGAATGATTAAACTCAAAGGATCTCTGGGCAATCAACAATTTTGAATAACTGGATAGTGCTTGGAATGAGATTGAATTGTCTAAAGGGATGGTTTTCATCTAAATAGTAATCTTGTTCTTGAATCATATGGTTTGGACTGTTTCCTTTTGCTGTGTTCTGTTTCAGGAATGTGGCGAGTGTGTGTGTACTAAACTCCGTTTTGTCTTTTGTCGTTTTAGATGCTGTGGTCCTTTAGAGAATAGATTGTGTCACTCTCTTTGGTCTAACATTCACCTTTCCATCCTCAGACGGGCTCGAAGCCCATCGAGCGAGCTTGGATCTGGGCGCGCAGGCAGGCTATCAGAGGAGAAACAAGGAAATGCTGGCTTGGGTGAAGAAGAGGAGACACATCATCCACCGAGAGGACCTGCTCAGCTTCTTGTGCAGGAAGTCACCCCCGTCCAGGAACAGCAGACTGGCACCTCGGCTAAACATTCCCTCCTCTGTGTTGGCACAGGAAGATTCAAACAGGACTGCTGAGGGTGACCTGCAGGCATTTACTGATGCCATTGCTGTGCATGGTAACTGAAAGATTATTTCAATTACTTTCTGACTGATATCTGCTCACTTTCAGCTGTTTTTTGAGAAGTGAGGTTATGAACTGGGGTTGATATTTTGAAAATTAAAGCCATTGTTGCTCCTCGTGCCACTTCACCAGGTTCATTTTTAATCTGGTTTGTCCTCTAGAGCCTCACTGCACTTCTCCACCCCTAATCAGAGTTGAAAGCCTAACTCTAGCCTCCTATACATTAACAGTCTGGCATTGCCGCCCTACACCCTCTTCCCCTGACCTAATTTACTCCTAACAGTTCAATATTCTGTCGTCACTCTTGCACTCCCACCCTGCCTCCTCCACTTGGCACTACGTCTCTCCCTCCCTTTAGCCTCTTAAAAAGCTGTCAACATTTCTGGCCAGATCCTGACCTTCTGAGCTCCACCATATTGACTATTTCTAGCCCCTCCACTGTCCATCAGAACCACATTGTGAAACCACATTTCCTACTCAACAAGAGGTAATTATCAAATTACTTGCACCTAGCTGAAATGACCACTGTAAGCATGCATGCATTACGATACCAACTCCATGACATTTCATTGCAACATTGACCCACGTAGCTACTGCTTTTAAATCTCATTGACTTTCTTGCTTTCCAAGAGAACATCTAGATTGAAATGGTTATATATTTTAAATATTGCTTAGTGACTGTTGCAAGGGGACGTCTAGAGGATGGCTTCTGGCAGGATATGGAGATGGAGATGAAGAATATTTTATCCAGAAGCTGATTATTTATAGCATGAGGTGAGGGAGAGTTTGGTACAGAGGGAACCAAATCCCTTATCTTGCATCTCAAGTCTCCTGTGTCAGGCGGTGATGGGACCCAGGATTTCCCTCACTAATATTCAGCGTGTGGCCATTACTGGTAGGGCCAGTATTTATTTTCTATTCCTAGTTTCCCCTCAGGCTTTAGTGACGATCATGAGTTGCTGCATATTTTTGATGTGACTGAGTGGCACACCTGATCAGCTGGAAGGACGATGAAGAATCATTATCACTGTCCATTTCTTAATTTTAAAAACTCAGTTAACTCTCGTCTCAAATCTCTGCTGCCATGGAAGCAGTGTTAGTGTCTCCAGTCTGTGATAACTAAATCTTCCCCTCACTGGTAATTCTGCACTGGAACCTTGCTATTGCTTTAATGTCCTCATAATGGATCTCCCAGTATTGTACAAAGTTATAGAACTAGCCTCACTTTGATTGTCTGATCACTTTGGCAGATGAATGGTTCTCTTGTACAAATTGATCATTGCTGCTTATCACTTGTTCACTGATCCGGGTTATAAACCACAAGATGGTCTTTTTTGGCTTTAACTCCCTGCCCCCCTTGTTTTGGGGATTATATATTTGGCTCTCTCTGTTCTCCCACACTTTTCTTTGGGATTGACTGATCCATTGTGCTGCTGTGTTAGAAAGCTCTGTCCTACTCTCAGGGCTGCCTGAAGCCCAGTGGTGTGTTGAGAGAGAAAGTAGAGCTGAGATTGATAATGATCACTTCTGACTTGATGTATCTTGCCCCCCTCCCCCACAGGCCTCAGTGGTGCCATGGCGAATGTCAGTGTGCGCTCAGGAACACCCGGGTCCCCGACACATGGCGGCAGTAACTCCGCCTCGGTGCGTAGGCGTGGCAGCCTGCAGGACGTGGACTTAAACAGTTTTATAGCTGAAGAGATGGCTCACCATCTGGACAGCTCAAGGAAGCGGGCTCCGGCCCAATGCAGCGACGTCATCACTGAATCACCCAGTCACAAGCGAAGCCGAATGCTATGAAGAGGTGACGGAGCAACATCCTGGACAGCTGGAGGTAATCCTGCACTTCGGGCAGCCGGGCAGATGAAGCAGGGAATAGTAGGAACCAAAAAAAATACATGTAAACTTTTGGCCAAACATTGGAGCAACTGTTTATGAAATAAAAACGTATTGTGATTACTTCAATTTTGCCACATACTTGTACTTGAAAATGCAATATCAAAGTGGGTTTTTAAAGGGCATTATGACAGTTTTGATCTAAGTATTGCCTGCATTCTGCATTACACGGCTCAGTTATGTATTTTTCAATTTTCATTTTGTAATCTTTTTCTTTAGCACTTTATTTAACAGTCATTTTTGATAATTGTTTGTAATGAACTGTCTCCCAGTTACTTGACCCTCTGTGGACCTTGGTGCCTGTGCACCAGGCTGTTTGCCTGCTTTCTGACCTTATTGTGATTTATTGGTCTGTTTTGCGTATGGGATATTTGGTCCTTAAATATAATGAGCGTTTTTCAAAGTTTTGTTATGGTCAGTGACCCAGGACTTGTGGGGCATTTGCGACTGATGGAACTTGATCCATCTCTAGTGTCCCGATATGTTCTGAAATGGAATGTTTAGAAAGTTAAGATGCAGCACCAGCTTATCTCCTAACATAGGAGTGACAGAAACTGCTGGTCGCTGTTTGTTTACCTGTTCCCACAGAAAAATGAGACTAAACGTGCACATACACTTATTTTTAACAATGATTTCCCAACACTGTCCACCAGCATCTCCGTAAAGGGATAGCTGCATTCTGCCTGCTATTTCCACAGTTCCCCAGTAATCTTCATTTAAACCACATTACCCTGATCTTGCATCATTAAGACTAAACAATTTATTCACAGCCTTTAAAGTTACAGCACACATGACTGTTAAGGTCATCTGACTCAAGTGTGTGAATGTATTTTATTGTCCTGCTCGCTTAGGGTCAAGTGATTGTGAAAGAGTTTCCGATGTTAATCATGCCTGTTTTGAATTGTGCAAAACTTTGAATTGTAATGTTCTGGCTAATCACAATTATGAATCCAGTAAATACTGAAGCAACAAATCTCTTCACAGTCTAATGTGTGTGTGTCTTTGTCTGTCTGTCACCGTCTCTTTGTCCACCAATTCCCAAACCTTTCAGTTAGAGATGTTGGGCTAGATCTGCTGTTGAGGGGTGATGGGCTGAAGATATTGCTGTTGAACTTTAGGACATGCTGTCTGGGGGGAAAGGGATATCTGCTGAAACTGCCTAGTAAATTTAAACGTGTGGGCTGGTTTCTGCTGCTGCTGATAGGACATGAATACTGTATTGTACTGCTATCAGTGTAGAGCTGGCTGTACCCACACAGAGCTGTTCCTCTTCTCTGGTCTTACCCTTGAAAGGCTGATCCATGAAACCTCTCAGCGAGGATGGCATTCCTGCTGGGTGAGTGCAAAAGGAGATCGGGATGCACCAACAAAGATGATAAAGACAAGATTAAAGAATGCGTGCAGCATTCATGACCAAGTAAAGCAAAGTGAGAGCACAAGCTGGAATAAATAAATTTGCTGTTATAGCCATTGCAGAGTTGTGGCTGCAAAATGACAAGGATTTGGCCTTGAACATTGAAGAACAGGAAGCTAGGTAAAGGTGGAGAGGTAGTAAAGGATGACATGCAGTTGTTAGAGATTACCTTGATTCAGGAGATCAGGATATAGAATCGCTTTGGATAAAGATGAGGAATAGGAAAGAAATCATTAATGGGAGGTGCTGTACAAACCCCTAAACAGTTCCTGCAATGTGGAACCCAGTATGCAAAAAGAACTATTAGTTGCTGTGATGAAGGGAGTTTAATCAACACAAACTGACAAATCAGATTGGCAACAGGATCCTGGATCAGGAGTTCATAGAATGATTTTGAGATTGTGCCGCTGTAAGAAACTTTGTGGAACTGAGCAGACAGCAGGTTACATTACACTTGGCATTGTGTAATATGGCAGGATGAATGAATGACCTCTGAGTAAAGGCACTGCTATGTAGCAGCAACCAAAACATAGCTGATTTTTACTTTGAGTTTTGAAAGGGAAGAGATTAGGTGCAAGTCTGGTATTTTAAACCTAAATAAGGGCAAATATGGGGATGTGAAAGCTGCCCGAGCTGTTGTGAAATAGCATTCTAGTCTAGAGAATAGATCGATAGGCAGTGAGACTCATTTAAAGGGCTATGTCAGCATAAGTGGACTCGTCATTCTGGGAGGACCTATGGTAAATGAATTTGGGGTAAGCATCAAGTTCAAATAGCATATAACTGCACGATGGTGAGGAACAGGTCAGAACATAAAAAGCAGCAGTCAATAACTAAGGTTAAAGAGGAAGAAATTAGAAGAAGCTGACTAGGAACGTAAAACAGCTAGGAAGGGTTTCTACGGGGGTATTTCAAAGAAAAGAGTAAAATAAATTGCTTCTGTGGAGAGAGGCAATGGGAGATAAAATAAATATTTTGCTTCTGTCTTTACTACAGAGGGTACAATAAGCATTCTAGTAAAAGCTGTGAGTCAGGCGATGGAAGGGAATGATGAACTTAGTGAAATTAAGGTCACAAGGGAAATGAAACTAAGCAAACCGATGGAGCTGTAGGCTAGCACATGTCTGGGTTCAGATGGACATCATTGTAAGCTCTTAGGAGGTGACTAATGATGTAATAGATATGTTGGTGTTAATTTTCCAAAATTAACAATTCAGGCAGTGTTCCACCAGATTTAGGTGATGGCTTTTTGCTATTATTGCTAGACTGTTAATTCAGGGAACCAAGTAATGTTTTGGGGACCTAGGTTGAAATCCTGCCATGGCAGATGGTGGAATTGAATTACCTGGGTCTCTGGATTAACAGTCCAGCAATAAACCACTAGGCCATCACTTTGCCCAGTTTATTAGCCAGTAAAATGCTGCACAGGAACAGTAAGGCATGTTTAGTTCATGCATTTGTAAGGCAGGTCAGGAGGTCATGCAATTGATGCTCTCTCCGGGGAGACAGGCAGTCGTGGTGGTACCTACAGGCTCTGTGGCAGGACTTTAAATGTTCACTCTGTTTCTCTCTCTCAGCCCTGCTGAGATTCTGTAGCACTGTTTTTGTTTCGGATTTACAGTGTCCACAGTTTTGTTTTATTTTCTGATATCTCCTCTAAACCACCTGCCCCTTCCTTAAATCTATGCCCCTTAGTCATTGATCCCTCCATCAAGAGGAAAAGCTTCTTCCAATCTACCCTGTCTATACCTCTCAGTTTTATACATTTCAGTCATGCCCCCCCCTGCTCTAAGGAAAACAACCCTGGTCTGTACAATCTCTCTTTGTAACTGAGACACTCCAGCCCAGGTAACATTCTGGTTGAATTCTGAAGGGTCACTGGACTCAAAACACAAACTGCTTTCTCTCCACAGATGCGGCCTGACCACCTGAATTTCTCCAGCCCCATTTCTGTTTTTGTAACAACTTGGTAAATCTCTGCACCCTCTCCAGTGCTATCACATCCCTCCTATAAGGTGGATTCCAGAACTGCATTTTATACTTTAACTGTGTCCTAACCAATGTTTTGATGAGTGAGCAGGGAACATTGCAAGAGTGGGAAATGGTGTACGTTCAGAGTGAGTGAGTGGAGCCAGTTACTTTTACACACGTTGCATTCCCATCCCTGGACCAGAACGAACCAATGGTAAAGAGAGGAGACCAGGGACTCGAGAATATTCCCAAGTTGTTTCCTACCTTTGCCTGCTCAAGATTCATTGAAAAAAAAATAGCCTGAGGTTTAAGAAAATGATGCTCCCTTTTGATCAGGTGGAACTTGCAGTTTTTTTTCATTTTATATACTTTCATATTCACAGATGGCATCTCCCATTTCTGTGTTCTGCAATCAAAAACCATACAGCACAAGGAGGCCGTTCAGCCCATGACGTCTGTGTTTGTTCCTTGAAAAAGCTGTTTGTTTAGTTCTGCTCTTTCCCTGTTACCCTTTACCCAATTCCTTTCCAAAAGTTATGCCAGAATCTTTCCTCTGTGACAAAGCAGCAAGTGCCAATTCAACCCATTGCTTCTTCGTCAATCCAACTTTGAAAGAGAAATGAGGGGACTACCTTTCATAAATCCCCCTTTGATAATTTGGTTACCAAGATATGTTCAGGAAAGTACTGTGCAGCATCTTGATGTTATGCACTGGGTATGATGGCAATGCAACTGATATTAAATATCATGGAGATATTTCCATGGGAACTGGAAAAGGCCACCATGACTGTGTGTAAACTAGAAAATCTACTCACTCACTCACTCCCTCCCTCCCTCCCTCACTCACTCACTCACTCCCTCACACCCTCCCTCACTCACTCCCTCACAGAGAGACACTCTCTCAGTCTCTCAAATACACACGCGCGCACACACACACTCTCTCTCTCACTCTCAGTCTCTTGCACACATACACACACGCACTTAGACGCATACTTGTGTACAAAATTATCAGCGGTATAGATAGAGTGGACAGCCAGAGACTTTTTCCTAGGGTGGAGGTAGCTATTATGAAGGGGCATAGTTTTAAAGTGAGTGGAGGTAGATATAGGGGAGACGTCAGAGGCAGGTTCTTTACTCAGAGAGTGGTAGGGGTGTGGAATGCATTGCCGGAGAGGGTAGTGAAGTCGGCCTCATTAGGGGCATTTAAGCGGCTATTAGATAGGCATATGGATGATAGTATAAGGTAGGGGTGGAGGTTAGATAGACCTTAGGTTTAGGGTAAAAGTTCGGCACAACATCGTGGGCCGATGGGCCTGTACTGTTCTATGTTCTATCTTCTATACTCGTAAATACTCTGTCACACACGTGCACACTCAGATAGACACATTCTCACACAATCTCTCACTTTCACATTCATGCCCATACTCTTAGACACATCTCAGTTGCTAAAGGAATATTGGTTCTTAAGTCATGAGAGCTGGATCAAGAGGGGATGTTGTTGGAGTGGTATTACCACTGGACTAGTCATCCAGCAACATCGTCTAATGCTGTGGGAGCACGGCTTCAAATCTCACCATGGCAGCTGGTGGAATTTGATCTTGATTAAAAGTAAACCATTTGAGAGGGAAAGCAGAAAGCAGATCTTCCAAACAACGTACACAGACAACTGGAATTCTCTGTGTGAAAAGCTGTGAACCCTGAGCAGGAAACTGCAGGTTTTAGCACTGAACTTGACAGCTTTGTGTTGGCTCCTGGTGTTGAGGAATACAAAGGGAGTGAAGGAGCAGAATTGGGAATGCAACTGAACAGAGGGACAGTGTCAAGAAGCTAATTGTTGGATATTGGCTTTCGGCAGGAATGTGTAGGGATGGTTACAGGTTATCACATGGAGAATGTCAATGAGAGAGAAAAGTGTGAGTCTTATGTCTTCATGATGTTTGTACATTGAAGACAGACTGACTGTGATGTAAACAGGAAACATGATGGTGCGTCTGACAGTGGCAACACTTTAAAGGCATTTCATTGGTTATAAATAGCGGTAAGGCACACTGTGGCTGTGAATGGTGCTGTAATAGTGAAACATACAGGTTATGATCAACACTTTCCTGTTAAAGAATAACCAGACCATCGAGCTTTGTGATGCATATGACACCTACACAGGGTCCAGTCATTCCAGTTGGCTACAGGGTTAATTGTGCAGCAAGATCATTCATTCTGTGTCTAATGTTCCATCAAAGTCCCTGCTCCTGTCGAACTATTCCTGTTGGAAAGTTACCCTGGGCTTGTCGAAAGGTCTGTGCTGGTCTGCAGAGATTGGGGCTCTGCCCTTGAACAGTTTGTATAAACATTGCAAATGTGGGTCTTTGTCTTTTAATGGACTCTGAGGTATTAGAGTGAAGGAAGATTCTTTTGGCGTCTTCCCCCACACTCTGTACCACTTTTCCATTTCTGTTCTAATTCAGAACTTTTCAAAATTGGTTCACAGGATATGGGCGTCACTGGCTACTCAGCATTTATTGCCATCCCTAGTTGCCCTTGAGAAGATGGTGGTGAGCTGCCTTCTTGAATTGCTGCAGTCCACTTGCTGTGGATTGACCCACAATGCCATTAGGGAGGGAATTCTAGGATTTTGACCCAGTGACAGTGAAGGAACGGTGATATATTTCCAAGTCAGGATGGTGAGTGGCTTGGAGGGGAACCTGGTGGTGTTTCCATGTATCTGCTGTCCTTGTACTTCTAGATGGAAGTGGCCGTGGGTTTAGAAGGTGCTGTCTGAGAATCTTTGGTGAATTTCTGCAGTGCATCTTGTAGATAGTACACACTGCTGCTACTGAGAATCGGTGGAGGAGGGAGTGGATGCATGTGGATGTAGTGCCAATCAAGTGGGATGCTTTGTCCTGGATGGTGTCAGAGCTTCTTGAGTGTTGTTGGGACTGCACCCATCCAGGCAAGTGGGGAGTATTCCATCACACTCCTAACTTGTGCCTTGTAGATGGTGAACAGGCTTTGGAGAGTCAGGAGGTGAGTTACTCGCCACTGTATTCTTAGCCTCTGACCAGCCCTTGTAGCCACTGTTTTTACTTATTTAGTCCAGGCTATGGTCAATGGTAATCCCAAGGATGTTGATAGTGGGGGATTCAGTGATGGTAACACCACAGAATGTCAAAGGGGCAGTGGTTAGATTGTCTCTTATTGCTAATGGTCATTGCCTGGCATTTGTGTGGCACAAATCTGTTATGGAGGGGGAATAGCCAAACCCCACTGATAATTAAACTAAAACAAGCCCCAATCTGCTATTATGGGAATGGATGTTCCCTTCTAATAGTTAACCCCGAAACACCCAGAGAAGCTCACCTTTACCCTCGTAATCTGTTAAATTAATGGTTAAAGGAAAGCAAATCCCTGATACACTTTATAAATAACAGGGAACAATTTATTTATTTAATCTTAACAATGAACAAATTAAAAGAGATACTGACAAACAGAACAATTTCCCCCCTTTATACCACCTACTCTCTAAATAAACTAAATTCTACTGGAATGCTATTTAAATAAAGACAAGTCCCACAATTATAAACCCAAATTAGTAAGAAGCAATAAATTATAACTTAATCTCTCCAAGTTCACTCAGACTGTCTTCCTAAACATTCCGTCATCTCCAGTCTCTTCACAAATGCCTTTCTTCTGCTAATTCTGCTGTCAAGGATGTTTTATCTCTATAATTTCCTCACTGAGGACCTTGAGCTAAAATACTGTGGTACCTTTGATTAATTAGATAGGCTTTCACTGAGAGCTGAATGGTGCTAACTCTGGCAGGTAACAGTTGGCTCTCCCTGACTTTCCAAATGCCCTCGTCTTTTATACCCATAATGACATAATCAAATTCTTATAATATGATTGGTTTCAGGTTGTCAACACTATCAGATTTAAATTCAATTGGCTTTCTGTATTTAGGTGCTTTGTTTAAATTAATTGGCCAAATTCAAACTTGTTGTCTTGGGAAAAATGCTGCTATACACAGAATGTTTCCATTTGGGCACTCTCTGTGCACTTGCATTTATAAACTTCTAAGCACAAGCTCTTAAAGGGACCACTGCACTGTTTTCCCCACAATCATTTTTACCAACAGATTCTAACTTCCTGCCTTCCAAATCATGTATACTCTACCCAACTTTGTAATATCCCCCCTTATAAAAAAGAACCATCGTTATGAAAAGATGGTTTCATTTTGTTTTCTAAATCTTAACACAATTGCCACGAAATACATAGTTCAGTAATCTAAAGTTATATCTTTCATACTAATTCTGCATCCATTTATAACATTGGACCATACTGGTTCTATCTTATCTATACATTTTCTTTAAACCCATGATAACGCACCTGCAACAACATTTTTCTGTCCCGCAACATGTACAGTTTATAAGTTAAAAGCCTGTAACATAAGACTCCAATAGTCTCATATTTTTGTCCTTATATTTTTCCCAAAAAAGAGAGAGGGTTGTGGTCTGTGTACACAATCGTTCCGAAATATTGTTCATTACATAAACCTTAAAATGTTGGAAGGCCAATACCAAACTCAATAATTCTTTTTCAACAGTGGAGTATTTTCTCTGATGAAGATTGAGTTTCTTTGAAAAATATTCAATTGGCCTTTCAATTCTGCCATTATCCTCCTGCATCAACACAGCTCCAACCCCTATATCACTGGCGTCAATTGTGACTTTAAAGTGTTTCAAGAAATTTGGCATGGCCAAAACTAGTTATTACAGCCTTTAGATTCTCAAATGCCTCCTGGCATTGTTCTGACCACTGAAGTTTTGTGTCCTTCTTCAGCAAATCTGTCAGTGGTGCCACCACACTACTAAAGTTCGGCACAAACTTCCTGGAGAATCCACTCAGTCCCAAAAAAAAAGCAGCTTTCTTCAAGGATGATCTTGGAAATTCCTGGATAGTCATCATCTTTATGTTCCTCGGGGTCATCCTTCCATGTCTGATGTTGTGTCCTAACAACATCACTTTTGCCTTTGCGAGTTCAGTTTTTGCTAAGTTTATAACCAGTTTTGCCTCTCGTAGTCTGCCAAATGCACCATGTGAGCTTTCCATGAGTGGCTAAAGATCACTAAGTCATCTATATAGACAGTATAATTAGTCAATCCTGCCCAACTCTGTTTATAACTCTTTGAAATGTGGCTGGTGAATTCTTCATACCAAAGGGCATTACTTTAAATTGATACAACCCATTTGGTGTTACAAATGCAGAAACTTCTTTCGTTCTCTCTGACAAAGGCATTTGCTAGTAATCATGGAGTAAATCTAACTGTGTGATATAAGTGGCTTATCCAACTTTTTCCACACAGTCCTCTAGCCTTGGAATTGGGTATGAGTCCAATTTAGTTACAACGTTGACCTTCCGATAATCCACGCAGAACTATGGAGTACCATCAGGTTTCAGAACCAACACAGTCAGCGAACTCTACTTGCTTTGACTCAGCTTGATGACGTCTGCTTGCAACATCGTTTCCACTTCCTTCTTTCCTGTGCAGATTTAAGAGGATTAAGCCTGTAAGGGTGTTGTTTTATCGGAACAGCATTCCCTGCTTCAACTTCATGCATTATAGTGCTAGTCCTCCCCAATCTATTCCCACATACGGACTCATATTTCTGCAACGCCTTTCAATTTAGTCCTTGGTGTTCCTAAGACAGATAGCTCACTATCCTATCCCATTCTCTAAGAACTTGCTCATTATTTAACCTACTTTGAGGCACATCAAAATCAAATGATTCAGATTCTGATTCCTCACTCTGAGGGTCACTGACTAATATCATTTTCTCCAGTTCCTGTTCCAAAGGTGTTAGTTTTAATACATCCTGTGGTTTTTCTACTATTTGACAAGTATGACAAGTAAGGCAAAATTCAACCACATCCTTACGCAATCCAGGCCAACAGAAGTACTTTTGTATCTTAGCCTGAGTCTTCCTCACTCTTAAGTGATCTCCTACAGGTAACTCATGTGCTACCCACAATACTTCCTGTCTGTATGCTACCGGAGACACAATCTGGCGAACCTCTGCCCATTTCTCCTCTGCACTAACCTGCTACCATGTCCATTTTTGCGTTAGGATTCTATCCTTAAGGTAATAACTCTTGGGAATACATTCTGATTTCTTTTTCGAGTAGGCTTTATAATATAGATCTTTTATTGTCTCATCTCTTTGTTGTAACTCCATTAGTCTTTAAGAACTAAGCACCTCTGCCTGATCCTCCTCCTTTTAGGTTCTTCCTTTACCATTTCATCAAACAGGGTGTCAGCTAACTGGACCTCTACTCCTTAGTCTTTCTCTTTAGTTTTCCCTTCTTGCTTTAACTTATGGCTATGAAAAATTGTCACCACACAGTCCGGAAAAATACCAGGATATTTTTCTTTTAACTCTTCAGTTCCCTGGTTTTCCTTCAGCTTCTCCACTACAAGGGGCGTTGCTCCTATCTTTGATTCGGCTCGGTTGTTTCCAAGAACAAACTGTATTCCTGGAATTGACACTGTTTCAATCACTCCCACTGTCACTTCCCCAGTCTTGACTGGACTTTCCAACCTTATCGTACAGAGGGGAATGCTAAATCTCTGTCCATCTATTCCACAGATTACCAGTCTCTCAGGTAACATTTCAGAAGCAGTGCAAATACTTTCATTTCTTACTATTAGAGACTGACCAGCTGCCGTATCTCTCAATATTGTAACTTCTTTACCTTCTCCCCCTATTCTTACTGAGTAAACCTTACCCACAGAGGTGAAGTTTTTGTAGAGATCGGGCACTATCTCACTATCCAGCCCATGACTAGGCTGTGCAGTATCCTGCAGCTCCTCGACTTCTTTTGGGATTTCCTTCACTACCTTAAATAATCCCACTAGTTTAGCCTCTTTTACCACATCCTTTTTCCCAGTGCCTTTCTTAAACCACTAGCACTGTGACTTTATGTGTCCCACTCCATTACAGTGAAAACATCTGAGGGCTTTCACCTTGTTTTCATCCTGTTGGGTTTCTTTTTTCACCTGCGGTAAACTGTTCCCAGTGTGATCTACTTTTTGTTTTTCATTGAAGAATCTCCCTTTTTCCTAATTTCTATCCCTCATGGAATGAAATTGCTGTCGGAAGCTAAATTTCGATTTATAGACTAATGCATATTCATCTGCCATCTCAGTAGTTTTTCTTACTTTGGTAACTTTCTGTTCCTCAGCATGAGTTTTTAAACTCCTCCAGCAGAATAATCTCTCTAAGATCCTCATATGTCATTTCTATCTTTAATGCTCCCATCTATCTATGGAAGTTGCTGTGTTTAATTCTTTCAAACTCAACATAAATCTGACCTGATTCCTTCATTATGATTCTGAACTGCTGCCTATATGCCTCTGGTACCAATTTATAGGCAGTCTAAATAGCCTGTTTTACTTCTTTGTATTCTCTTGACACCTCATCTGACAGCGCTACAAACACCTCAATAGCCCTGCCTACAAACTTAGTCTGAATTAACGTTACCCACATATCCTGTGGCCAGTTCATCTGTTTAGCCAATTTCTCGAAGGAAATGAAAAAGGCTCCTACATCTTTTTTGTCAAATTTTGGTAATGTTTGGACATACTTGTATATATGCCTACTAGGCTGTTGGCCACTATGAGTTTGCTCATCCTCACTTCTATCTTGTACTTTTTCCTTCTGTCATTTGAAGTCTTTTTGCTTCAAGTTCCAACTCGAACATTCTCTCCTCTCTCTCTCTTTCTCTCTCTTGGTCCCTCTTCTCTCTCTCTCTCTCTCTCTGTCTCTTTCTCTTTCTTCTGCTTGTAACTGTAATTCAAACTCTCTCCTTTCATTCTGTAACTCCAGTTGTCTCATTTGCTATCTAGGTTTTTCTAACTCCACTGCACTTGCCTGCTTCTCTGATATACCTAAGTGCTCTGAAACATCCAGAGTAAGCTCACCTTTACCATCATAACCTGTTACATTAATGGTTAAAGGAAAGGAAATCCCTGATACACTTTATAAATAACAGGTAACAATTTATTTATTTAACCTTGTTTATTTAACCTTATTATTATAACCTTATTTATTTAACAATGAACAAATTAAAAGAGATACTGACAAACAATTTACCCCTGTATACTAACTACTCTCTAACTAAACTAAATTCTACTGGAATGCTGTTTAAATAAAGACAAGTCCAACTAATATAAACCTGATTAATAAGGAGCAGTAAATTATAACTTAATCTCTCCAAGTTTGCACAGACGGTCTTCCCAAATATTCTGTCATCTCCAATCTCTTCACAAACTCCTTTCTTTTGCTAATTGCTGTCAGGGATGTTTTATCTCTATAAGTTCTTCAATGAGGACCTTGAGCTAAAATACTGTGGTACCTCTGATTAATTAGATAGGCTTTCACTGAGAGCTGAATGGTGCTAACTCTGGCAGGTAGCAGTTGGCTCTCCCTGACTTTCCAAATGCCCTCGTCTTTTATACCCATAATGACATAATCAAATTCTTATAATATGATTGGTTTCAGGTTATCAACACCATCACATTTAAATTCAATTGGCTTTCTGTATTTAGGTGCTTTGTATAAATTAATTGGCCAAATTCAAACTTGTTGTCTTGAGAAAAATGCTGCTTGGCTGTTCTATACAGAATGTTTCCATTCGGGCACGCTCTGTGCACCTGCATTTATAAACTTCCAAGATCAAGTTTTTAACGGGACCACCACACTCTTTTCCCCACAATCATTTTTACCAACAGATTCTAACTTCCTGCCTTCCAAATCATGAATACTCTACCCAACTTCGCAACAACTGTTACTTGCTACTTGTCAGCCCAAGCCTGGATTGTGCCCAGATCTTGTTGCATTTGGACATAGAGTAGTGTCATATAGTAATACAGCATGGAAATAGGCCCTTCGGCCCAAACTTGTCCATGCTGACCATGGTGCCTACTCAGCCAGTTCCAATTGCCCGCATTTTGTCCATGTCCCTCTAAACCCTTCCTAGCCATGTACCTATCCAAATGTTTTTTTAAATGTTACTATTGTACCTGCCTGAACCACTTTCTCTGGCAGCCCATCCCATATACACACCACTCTCTGCGTGAAGAAGTTGCCCCTCAGGTCCTTCGTAAATCTTTCCCCTCTCACCTTAAACCTAAGCCCTCTAGTTTTCAATTCTCCATCCCTGGGAAAAAGACTATATGCATTCATTTTATCTATGCCCCTCATGATTTTATACACCTTAATAAGGTCACCCCTCACTCTCCTATGTTCCAAGGAATAAAGTCCTATCCTGGCCAACCTTTCCCTGTAACTCAGGCCTACTTGCCCTGGCAAAATCCTCGTAAATCTTCTTTGCACACTTTCCAGTTTAACTATGTCTTTCCTATAACAGGGTGGCCAAAACTGTACACAATACTCCAAATGCAGCCTCACCAATGACTTATACAACTATAACATAACGTCCCAATTCCTGTACTCAATGCCTTGACCAATGAAGGCCAGCATGCTAAATGCCTTCTTCACCATCCTGTCTATCTGTGATGCAGCTTTCAACAAACTATGTACTTGTACTCCTAGGTCTCTCTGTTCCACAACACTCCTTAGGACCTTACCATTTACTGTACAAGTCCTGCCTTGGTTTGACTTTCCAAAATGCAATACCTCACACTTATCTGTATTGAATTGCATTTGCCAATGCTCAACCCACTTCCCCATCTGATCAAGATCCCTCTGTAATTTTTGATAATTTTCTTTGCTATCAGCAATATCTCCTAATTTTGTATCATCCACAAACTTACTAATCATGCCTTGCATATTCACATCCAGATCAATTATGTAAATAACAAAGGCCCCAACACCGACCCTTGTGGCACACCACAAGTCACAGGCCTTCAGTCTGAGAAACAACCTTCAACCATCACCCTCTGCTTCCTACCATCAAGCCAATTTTGAATCTAATTAGCTAGCTCTCCCCGGATCCCATGCGACCTAACCTTCATGACTAGCCTGCCATGTGGGACATGGACTGCTTCAGTTTGTGTGGAGTTGCGAATGGTGCTGAACATTGTGCAATCCCCACTTCAGCCCTAATGATGGAGGGAAGGTCATTGATGAAGCAGCTGAAGATGGTTGGGCCTAGGACACTACTGTGAGGAACTCCTGCAGAGATATCCTGGAGCTGAGATGACTGACCCCCAACAACCACGACCATCTTCCTATGTGTCAGGTATGACTCCAAACAGCGGAGAGCTTGCCCCCCGATACCCATTGATTCCAGTTTTGTAAGGGCCCCTTCATGCCACACTCGGTCTATTCTAGGCTTGAATGACCCAGTCTCAAGAGCCCTGTGCAGTGATGGAATTCCTCCTCATCTCTACCTTCAATGTGCAATCACTTCTTCTGAGATTGAGGGCCAGAGTTAATAATTTGGAGTCACATTCAAATCGCCTCAGCAAATGCTGGGGGATTTAAATTTGGTTAATTCAATGCATTTTAAAAAAGTGGAACCTGGTAGTAATGGTGACTGAGACACTGAGATTGTTGTAAAACCCCACCTGGGTCACTGATGTCCTTTGGATAAGGAAAACTGCCGTCCTTACCTGGTCTGGTGTACATGTGACTCCAGACCCGCAGCAATGTGGCTGAGTCTTCACTGTCCCTCTGATATCACCTGGTCAGCTGCTCAGATCGAGTTAATGTCGGGGCACTGTCACCTTTTGAAGGGTAATTGGACAATAAATACTAGCTAAGACCACGGTAAATTGAAAGGAACAGTGCTTTTTTTCTTAGTACATTGAAGGAATGAAATAAATTTAATCTTTTAACCAAAGGTGGAATAGCTAAATAAATGGAAGGACTTTTACAAGTTTATATCCATCTCGTATACAGTGTTGGTTGTAGTATTGCTGAGATCCATGTGGTGGCACTGTTGTTCATTATTGTTGACACTATTCTGCTGAGGTACAGGGCCACATTCTCTTGCAGTTGGGACGTACTTTAGGAGGTGCATTATCAGGACCACTGTGGAGGTACTAACACCAAGATAGACATAGGAAGTGCATGGGAGACTTAAACCTAGGAAAGACTGATTCCCTGCTGCTTAGACCGTCTGTGAATTGTTGCAATCCCGTAAGACAGAAACTTAGATCTAATAAAGTCTTACCAGACGATAAGACAGCTCTGCTATTAGAACGACAACTTGGTGGCTGTTTAACCTGAGCTGAGGAGTAAATCCTTCATGGTAACCTCAGCTGGTATGGAGATTGACCTCTTCATTCTATATCACAAACCAGCTGTCCAGCCAACTGAACTAACTATAAGGCTTTATAGATCATAGAATCCCTACAGTGTGATAACAGGCCCCTTGGCCCAACAAGTCCACACCGACCATTGGAGCATCCTGCCCAGACCCATACCCATTACCCTATAACCCACCTAATCTACACCTCCCTGAACACTATGGGCAATTTAGCATGGCCAATTTACCTAACCTGCACATCTTTAGACTGTGGGAGGAGACAGGAGCACCCAGAGGAAACCCAAACAGATACAGATAGGATGTGCAAACTCCACACAGACAGTTGCCTGAGGGTAGAATTGAACCCGGGTCCCTGGTGCTGTGAGGCAGCAGTGCTAACCACTGAGCCACCGAGCCACTCAAATCTAAAAACCAGGCAGGGTGACTCTGGTCAAGGTATTACCCTGAGAAATGAAAGTGAGATTGGCCATCGTATGTCTTGTCCTGTTGAAACAGTGTGCAGTGTTCTTTCTGTGTGTAACGAACAGGGTCCTGTGTACTAACCTGGAGTTCCCAGTATCACTGGTAAAGCTCATCTACAATCTGAAATAGGTAACCATTGTGATTCTTGGCACACTCAGGATTATTTGGTAAATGTTGTCAAATCCCTTGCAACCCGAATGGATTGGCTGTCTGTGTGCCGTGCAGACATCAGAGGCCAGGGCCAGAATAATGATGTTGTTGGGTGAGGGGTAATGGTTTCAGCAGTTTCAGACCCCTGTCCTCTACACACCTTGTTTCTCTTCCATATACTCCAGCAGGCTGTCAACACAGACACCATTCCACTGGAACATTGTGTGAGGACGTGAAGTGGGGCATCGCGATAGCACAGTTACGTTCAGGGCTACACAGAGACGTATTGAGCCTCCTCAGCTGGGCCAGTGGCTGGGGTGATAGAGTGTAGATGTGTCACCTTCTCCAACAGACCCTGAGGGTGCTGGGCCTGGCTCACCATTGGGAGTGCCAAACTGTCCATGGAGGCAGGCAGTTGGCTACATGACCCGCTGCACTGCTGCAGCTTTTGGGCAATGAGGGCCATTCACTCCCACATTTCTATCTACTGCTCCTGTCCCCCACAGTGCATGTTGGAAAAGTCCCTTATTCCCAGCCACACAGGCTCCTCACCCACCTGGGGCTGAGCAGGCCTCTGGTCTCCTAAAGGCCCCTCAGCCACCTCTGGAGCTGTCTCAGTGAGGGGATCGGTATCTGGGCCTGCGAGGGGAGGGGCGTACTGGAGATAACCTCACCCATAAACCCCTCTGAGGCCTCAGAGATCGAGGAGGTCGTTTCTGGTGGAGCTGGATGTTTCTCTGCAGAGTGGGTGGAGATGCTGGTCATACCTGTAAGACACGAGAGAGAGAGAGAGAGAAGGCATCACAGCCAGTGATTAGCAATAGTGTGTGATGGCCGACACCAACGGTGGGGTTACAGTGAGAGTTACAGTCAAATGAAGGGGGTGGGACTTATTCTGTTGGTGGGGCATGGACATCTTGGCATTCCCATCAGTCCTTGCCTTCTCCTGTGAGGGACAGGATTCTCTTCCTGTAGGGGGTGAGGAGCTGAATGTTGTGTACCCCAACACCTGTACAGGCTCTACCTGGCCTGTATTGAGCTGCTCTCTCCTGTAATGGGATACAGTGAGCTGGCTAGAGCAGGTTTTCACCTCTTATTGGTCACATTCCCTCTCAGTCTTGCTTCCTCATACCTTTCCCGGAACATCACTGACTGGGGCAGCACACTGATAACCAGAGCCCACTGTTCACGGTGTCATCGCAAACATTAAGGACTTCGTACAAAATTGCCCAATTTACATGTGATTTTAGACCTGGAGCACAGACCAGGATGCTGTATTTAACAGCAATGTCTGATTATTACAAATAAATAGATTCTTGATAATGTCACAGTCAACTATACCAACAAATCCAGTGTCATCCGCAAATTGACTGACCATGCTACTGGGATGGTGGAATGTACTATTAACCAAGTTTGCAGATGACACGAAAGTAAGTGGGAAGGCTAGTGGTGAGGATGACATGAAGTGTCTGCAGAGGGATATAGTCAGGTTAAATGAATGGGCAAAAGAACTCAGCAGATGGAATCCGATGTGGGGAAATGTGTGTTATGCGCTTAGGCAGGTAGAATAGAGGAGCTTCATGTTATTTGAATTGAGAAAGACTGCAGAAAGCAACAGCACAGTGGGGGCTCTCATGAATGAATCACTGAAAGCCAGTATCCAAGTTTATTGGGTAATAGGAAAGGCAAATGGAATGTTGGCCTCTATTTCAAAGGGAATGGAATATAAAAGTAGGAAGGTTTTTCTAAAATTATCCAAGACACTTGTCACAGCACAGCTGGA
Source organism: Rhincodon typus (assembly GCF_021869965.1). NCBI lineage: Eukaryota > Metazoa > Chordata > Chondrichthyes > Orectolobiformes > Rhincodontidae > Rhincodon > Rhincodon typus. Next base: position 94,695 of record NW_025965714.1, on the reverse strand, counting down.
ATACTGTGAACAGTTTTGGGCCCTTTGTCTAAGGAAAGTTATACTGGCATTAGAGGCAGTTTGAATAAGGTTCACTCGGCTGGTACCGAGTATGGAGGGACTGTTTTATGAGGGGAGATTGAGTTGTTTTTGAGCCTTTATTTGTTGGCATTTAGAAGAATGGGATGTGATTCTTAGATGTCTTGTAAAGGGAGATGGGGTAAGGTTGTTTCCCCTTGTGGGAGAGTCTAGGACCAAACGGCACCATCTCGGAGTAGGAAGTCACTCGTTTAAGACAGAGATAAAGAACAATTTCCTCTCTCAGAGGGGAGTGAATCTGTGGAATTCTTTACCACAGAGGGTTGTTGAGACTGGGTCATTAAGTACATTCAATGCTGAGCCAGAATTTTAATCAGTAAGGGAATCAAGGATTATGGGGAAAAAGCTCCCACAGCTCAATACACCAGCACAGCACTCCGCAAATATCCTCATCCTCAATGATGGAAGGGCCCAGCACATCAGTGCAAAAGATAAGGCTGAAGCATTCGCAGCAATCTTCAGCCAGAAGTGCCGAGTGGATGATCTTTCTCGGCCTTCTCCAGTGGTCCCCATCATCACAGATACCAGTCTTCAGCAAATTCAATTCACTCCACATGACAGCTAGAAATGGTTAGAGGCATTGGATACTGCAAAGGCTACGGGTCGTGATAACATTCCGGCAACAGTACTGAAGACTTGTGCTCCAGAACTTACTCCTCCCATAGCCAAGCTGTTCCAGTACAGTTACCACACCGGCATTTACCCAACAATGTGGAAAATTGCCCAGGTATGTCCTGTACATAAAAACCAAGACAAATCCAACCCGGCCAATTACCGTCCCATCAGCCTCCTCTCGATCATCAGTAAAGTGATGGAAAGTGTGACTAACAGCGCTATCAAGCACTACCTGCTCAGCAATAACCTGCTCAATGACGCCCAGTTTGGGTGCGCCAGGGCCACTCAGCTCCTGACCTCATTACAGCCTTGGTTCAAACATGGGCAAAAGAGCTGAATTCCAGAGGTGAGGTGAGAGTGACAGCCCTCGATATCAAGACTGCATTTGACTGAATGTGACATCAAGGAGCCTCAGAAAAACTAGAATCAATGGGTATCAGGGGGCAAATGCTCCAGTGGTTGGAGTCATACCTGACACATAGGAAGATGGTCGTGGTTGTTGGAGGTCAATCATCTCAGCTCCAGGTCATCTCTGCAGGAGTTCCTCAGGGCTGTGTCCTAGGCCCAACCATCTTCAGCTGCTTCATCAATGACCTTCCCTCCATCATAAGGTCAGAAACTTATGTTTGCACAATGCTCAGCACCATTCATGACTCCTCAGATACTGAAGATCTGGACAATATCCAGGCTTGGTTTGACAAATGGTAAGTAACATTCGCGCCAATTAAATGCCAGGCAATGACCATCACAAGCTAACCACTGACCCATGACATTCAATGGTGTTACCATCACTGAATCCCCCCACTATCAACATCCTAAGGGCTTACAATTGACCAGAAACTGGTCAAGAGCAGGTCAGAGGCGAGGAACACTGCGGTGAGTAACTCACCTCCTGACTCCCCAAAGCCTGCCCACCATCCACAAGGCACAAGTCAGCAGTGTGATGGAATACTCCCCACTTGCCTGGATGGGTGCAGCCCCAACAACACTCAAGAAGCTCTGACACCATCCAGGACAAAGCAGCCCGCTTGATTGGCACTACATCCACAAGCATCCACTCCCTCCATCACCGACACTCAGTAGCAGCAGTGTGTACCATCTACAAGATGCACTGCAGAAATTCACCAAAGATCTTCAGACAGCACCTTCTAAACCCATGACCACTTCCATCTGGAAGGACAATGGCAGCAGATACATGGGAACCCCACCACCTCCAAGATCCCCTCCAAGCCACTCACCATCCTGACTTGGAAATATATCGCCGTTCCTTCACTATCACTGGGTCAAAATCCTGGAATTCCCTCCCTAATGGCATTGTGGGTCAACCTGCAGCAGGTGGACTGCAGCGGTTCAAGGAGGCAGTTCACCACCACCTTCTCCAGGGCAACTAGGGATGGGCAATAAATGCTGGCCCAGGCAACAGTGCCATTTTCCATGAATGAATTTCAGAGAGCATGAATCATTTTCTCTCAAATATCAGTCTCCAGCCAGTCCTGCCGCTCCGGTTTAAAGAATGTTCAGCATAGAACATAGAACATAGAACAGTACAGCACAGTACAGGCCCTTCGGCCCAGGATGTTGTGCTGAACTTTTACCCTAAACCTAAGGTCTCTATAACCTCCACCCCTACCTTATACTATCATCCATGTGCCTATCTAATAGCTGCTTAAATGCCCCTAAATAGGCCAACTCCACAACCCTCTCCAGCAGTGCATTCCACGCCCCTACCACTCTCTGAGTAAAGAATCTACCTCTGACGTCTCCCCTATATCTACCTCCACTCACTTTAAAACTATGCCCCCTCGTAATAGCTACCTCCACCCTCGGAAAAAGTCTGTGGCTATCCACTCTATCTATACCTCTGATCATTTTGTACACCTCTATCAAGTCACCTCTCATCCTTCGTCGTTCTAAGGAGAAAAGTCCTACCTCTCTCAACCTTTCCTCGTACGACCTTCCCTCCATTCCAGGCAACATCCTGGTAAATCTCCTCTGCACCTTCTCCAACGCTTCCACATCTTTTCTGTAATGAGGCGACCAGAACTGGACACAATACTCCAGATGTGGCCGAACCAGGCTTTTGTATAGCTGGAGCATAACTTTATGGCTCTTGAATTCAATCCCTCTATCAATGAAAGCTAACACACCACACGCCTTCTTAACAACTCTATCCACCTGGGTGGCAGCTTTCAGGGAACTGTGGACATGAACCCCGAAATCCCTCTGCTCCTCCATACTGCCAATAATCTTTCCGTTAACCCTGTATTCTGCTTTCAAATTTGTCCTAACAAAATGAATCACCTCACAATTTTCAGGGTTAAACTCCATCTGCCACTTCTCAGCCCAGCTCTGCATCCTATTAATGTCCCTTTGTAACCTAGAACAGCCCTCTGCACTGTCCACAACTGGACCCACCTTTGTATCGTCCGCGAACTTACTAATCCACCCTTCCACTCCTTCATCCAAATCATTTACAAAAATCACAAATAGAAGAGGACCCAGAACAGATCCTTGTGGTACACCACTCGTAACTGAGCACCATGTTGAATATTTTCTGTCCACTACCACCCTTTGTCTTCTAAGGGTCAGCCAATTCTGAATCCAATCTGCCACATTTCCCCCTATCCCATGCCTCCTTACTTTCTGCATGAGCTTACCATGGGGAACCTTATCAAACGCCTTACTTAAATCCATGTATACCACATCCACTGCTCTACCTTCTTCCATGTGTTTGGTCACCTCTTCAAAGAATTCAGTAAGGTTTGTGAGGCATGATCTATCCCTCACAAATCCATGCTGACTATCATGAATCAAACTGTGCCTATCCAAGTGATCATAAATCCTATCTCTCAGAGCCCTTTCCAATAATTTGCCTTCACATTCACACCTTGACCATCTCCGTTTTCCCACTCTCGCTATCCTCCTTTCTTGACCTCCTTTATCTCACTTCCTCAGCTCACCCTTCCCTAACTCATTGCCCCCTCACCTATCTTCCCTCTCCCCCACTGAGCTCAACACCCCTGCCCCCACTGAGCTCAAGACCCCTCCTCTCGCTGAGCTCAGGACCCGTCCACCCACTGAGCTCAGGACCTCTCCCCCCACTGAGCTCAGGACCCATCCACCCACTGAGCTCAGGACCCCTCCCCGCACTAAGCTCAGGACCCGTCCACCCACTGAGCTCAGGACCCGACCACCCACTGAGCTCAGGACCCGTCTACCCACTGAGCTCAGGACCCATCCACCCACTGAGCTCAGGACCCCTCCCCGCACTGAGCTCAGGACCCCTCCCCCAGCACCTCATGCCAACATTCCCCCTGATGAGATTTTTGGTCCTGCCCATTCTACTGCCTAATCCCCAAGCAGTGGGAGTACTGCTGCCCTGCCACTCTCTCTGTCAATGATCTTGGTGCTTGCACACAGCCTGCAGGAACCAGTCATCCCAGGGGCAGGCCGAGCGTAAACCCAGGTCCTAAAGGTCAAGAGTTGTCCAGTATTGTCCTCAAACTGTGACTGACAATAAATACGGTCAATCTTATTCCAATCTAAAATTAGTTGTGGACGTGAGATTGATTTTGTCAGGAGCTGGACTTGGTTTTTTTGCATGCAGTGCAGTGAGAGTCGGATCCATGAGGCAGCTGATGTTGTTTAAAATCCAAAGACAAGTTGGGGATTGATTACTCATCTTCATTACAGAACCATGGAAGTATCATCAAATGTTCTAAAAACCCACCTCATTCACAAAGGCCCTTTCTGGAGGGGAATCCATCCCCCTTACCTGGTCTGGCCTACATTTGACAAAAGGCCTATATAAATACATGGAAAATACGAATGGAGGAGGCCATTCAGCTCTTGCTCCCACCATTCAATATGGTCATCCAACTCAGACCCCTGTTCCTGCTTTCTCCCCATATCCTTTGATCCCTTTAGCCCTCAGAACTTTGTGGGAAGCTAAGATTGCTGGGGTACTTGCTGAGATACCTGTATCATTGATAGTCAGAAGTTCTAGAAGACTAGAGGTTGGCTAATGTGGTGCCATTATTTAAGAAAGGCTGCAAGGAAAACCTGGGAAACTAGACGGGTGAACCTGACGTCAGTGGTGGGTAAGTGGTTGGAAGTGATTCTGAGGGACAGGATTTATACGTATTTGGAAAGGCAAGGACTGATTAGGGATAGTCAATATGGCTTTGTGTGTGGGAAATCATGTCTCACTAACTTGGTTGAGTTTTTTGAAGACGTAATGAAGAATATTGATGAAGGCAAAGTGATAGACTTCAACAAAGCATTTGACAAGGTTCCGCATGGTAGACTGGTTCGCAAGGTTAGATCATATAGGATCCAAGGGGACTTAGCCAATTGGATAAAAAATTGTCTTGAAGGTAAGAGACAGGGGGTTGTGGTGGAGGGTTGCTTTTCAGACTGGAGGCCTGTGACCAATGGTGTGCCACAAGGATCGGTGCTGGGTCCACTGCTTTTGTTATATATACAAATGCTTTGGATGTGAACATAGGAGGCATGGTTAGTAAGTTTGCAGATGACACCAAAATTGGAGTCATAGTGGACAGGGAAGAAGGTTACCTCAGAGTGCAATGGGACCTTGATCAGATGGGCCAATTGGCCAAGGAGCAGCAAATGTAGATAAATGTGAGGTGTTGTATTTTAGTCGGGCAAATCAGGGCAGGGCTTATATAGTTAATGGTAAGACCCTGGAGAATGTTGCTCAATAAAGAGACCTAGGAGTGCAGGTCCATAGTTAATTGAAAGTGGAGTTGTGGGTAGATAGGGTAGTGAAGAAGTCATTTGGCACGTTTATCTTCATTGGTCATAACATTGAGTATAGGAGTTGAGAGGTCACGTTGTGTCTGTACAGGACATTGGTTTGTCCGCTTTTAGAATTATGCCTTCAATTCTCGTCAACTTTGTATAGGAAGGATGTTGTTCAACTTGAGAGGGTGCAGAAAATATTGACAAGGATGTTGCCAGGGTTGGAGGGTTTGAGCTACAGGGAGAGGCTGAATAACCTGTGGCATTTGTCCCAAGATCCTCAGAGGCTGAGGGGTGACCTTATAGAGGTTTATAAAATCATGAGCGGAATGGATAGGGAGAATAGTCAAGCTCTTTTCCCAGGGGAGGGGAGTCCAAAACCAGAGGGGCAGAGGATTAAGGTGAGAGGGGAAAGGGACCTAAGGGGCAACATTTTCACACAGAGGGTGGTGTGTGTATGGAATGAGCTGCCAGAGGCAATGGTGGAGGCTGGTACAATTACAGCATTTAAAAGGCATCTGGATGGGCACATGAATAGGAAGGGTTTAGAAGGATATGGGACAAATGCTGGCAAATGGGACTAGGCCAGATTGGGATATCTGGTCGGTACGGAAGCATTAGACCGAAGGGTCTGTTTCCATGCTGTATGACTCTGTGACTCTATAACAAACTTTTGAACAAACATTTGAAGTTTTGGCCTCATCTGCTTACTGTGGTAGAGAATTCCACAGGCTCACCACTGTCTGGGTGAAAACATTACTCATCTCAGTCCTAAATGGCCTAACCTGTACCTTTACACTGTGACCCCTGGTGCTGGACTCCCCCTGTCATTGGGAACATCTTTCCTGCATTTACTTGCTGTTTTATAGGTTTCTATAAGATCCAACCAATACAATGTGGTTGTCTCTGAACTGCCGTTAAAAGTGGACCAAGCGAAACACACCATTCAAGGGGTAATTAGGGAATGGCCATAAGTGTGACACTCACACCCCATGAAAGAGAGAAGAAGGAAGGTTGTAGTATTAATGAGGGTGGAGATCAGGAGGAAGGGAATGGTCAGGGTGGGGATGGGGAGGAAGGGAATGGTGATGGTGGGGATGGGGAGGATGGGAATGGTGAGGGTGGGACTGGGGAGGAAGGGAATGGAGAGGGTGGGACTGGGGAGGAAGGGAATGGAGAGGGTATGATGAATGTGGAGATTACGAGGATGGGAATGGTGAGGGTAGGGATGGAGAGGAGGGGAATGGTGAGGGTGTGGATGGGGAGGAAGGGAATGGTGA
>NW_025965714.1:12536-12961 GCF_021869965.1 Rhincodon typus | reverse complement strand
CCCCTCCCCTACTGCCCCCCCATCCTCCCCCCATACCCTGCCCCCAAAACCTGTCCCCAAAGCCTGCACCCATACCCTGCCCGCCCGCACCCCACCTCCCACACTCTGCCCCCCAAATCCTGCTCCCACACCGCACCCCCAAACTCTGCCCACACACCCTGTCCCTGACACCCAACAACACAACCCCTCCCCAACACACCGAACCCCACCCCCACACTCCATTCCCCGCACCCCTGCTCCCACACCATGCCCCCACACCCCGTCCTAAACCCCATCTGCACATGCCATCCCGTGCTCCCACACCCCACCCCAAAACTCTGCTCCCACACCCAATACCCTACCCCAACACCCCCTGCCCACACACCATATCCTGCCACAACCCGCCCCCAAACCAACCCCCATATCCCACCCCCCACACTGTTCCC
>NW_025965714.1:0-12526 GCF_021869965.1 Rhincodon typus | reverse complement strand
AAACCCTGCCCCCACACCCCCTGCCCCCACACCCCACCCCCAAACCCACACACTCCAAACCCCCACACCCCATCCCCCACACACTGGAAAGGAGAAATGAGGTAAGTGGGGGGCGAAATGAGAAGTAGGAGACAGGAGGGTCTACTGGGGAAAAGGAAAGGAAAGGGTAAGAGACGGAGGGGAAGTGAGGGGAGGGGAGAGAGTGGGAAAAGGTGAGGGGACATAGGGGGAAGTGGGGGCAGTGGAAGCGAGAGGAGCTGTGGAGGAGGTGAGGAACGTAGGGAGGTGGGGGAGTGGAACTGGGAGAAGAGTAGGGAATACTACATCCATTGAGCAGATAAATAACTTGGCTTCGAAACAGCAAAAAGTTTAAGAAATGGCTGAGAGACTCTATTGTCTGTCAAGACGGTGACATTTGAGAATGTGTTTGTTGTAATGAGGCTGATTGTTCACACAGGCTCAGACTGATGGAGCTGTTCCCAGGCTCAACGTGGGATCTTTCTCCTTCCAGTCGCTCGCACAGTCCGGCCACCAACCACCACCGCCCCCCAACCACCCCCCAACCCCACCGTCTCTCTCTCTCTGGCTTTGCAGAATGTTCTTCTGCACCCCCATCCCCCACCCATCCTCCCACACCTCTCAGGAACAGAGCCAATTCCTTTCTGAATGAGCTGGCTTGTATCTACCTCCACCACCCTCCCAGGCAGTGATGGAAATTCTTTTCCTCACATCACTACTGCTAAATGTTCCCGATGTTGGGGAAGTGCAGAACAAGGCATCACAGTCTAAGAATAAGGGATAAGCCATTCAGGACTGAGATGAGGAAGAATTTCTTCACTCAGATAGTTGTGAATCTGTGGAATTCTCTCCCACAGGAAGCTGTTAGGGCCAGTTCGTTAGATTTATTCAAGAGGGAGCTGAACGTGGCCCTTATGGCTAAAGGGATCAAGGGATACGGAGAGACGGCAGGAATGGGATACTGAGATTGTGTGATCAGCCGTGATCGTATTAAATGGTGGTGCAGGCTCGAAGGGCCGAATGGCCTACTCCCACACTATTTTCTACATTTCTATGTTTCTATTTTTGCCAATCACCGTAAATCTATGTCATCAGGTTCTTAATCCTTCCACCACTTTCTCCCTGTCCATTCTGTCCAGATCCCCCGTGATTCGGAATGCCTCGACCAAATCCTCTGTTGTCCAAGCTGAACACTTCCTGCATTTGTCTGCCCCCTCGCTCCTCCTCTCACCCCCACACCAAAACTATAAAAAACTTTGTCCAACACCTTTCTGAGAAAGAGTCACAGTGCGCTAGAACTCTGTTTTTCTCTCTCCCACAGATGCTGCCAGACCTGCTGAGTTTCTCCAGCGATCTCCGTGTTTGTTTTAAGTCCCAGCCCCTCCAACCTGTCTACATATCTGAATGTCCTCAATCCTGGTGTCACCTTTTCTGCTCACTCTATTGTGCCTTGTCATCATTCCTGGAAGCACAGAGTCATAGAAATGTACAGCACTGAAACAGACCCTTTGGTCCAACTGCCCAGATATCCTAAATTAATCTAGCCCCATTTGCCAGCATTTGGCCCATATCCCTCTAAACTCTTCCTACTCATATACCCATCCATTTAAATGCCTTTTAAATGTTGTAATTGTACCAGCCTCCATCACCTCTGGCAGCTCATTCCATACACGCACCACCCTCAGCATGAAAAATTTCTCCCTTTTCACCTTAAACTTATACCCTCTAGTTTTGCACTCCCCTACCCTGGGAAAAGACCTTGGCTATTCACCCTATCCATGCTCCTCATGATTTTATAAACCTCTATAAGGTCACCCCTCAGCTTCTGACACTCCAGGGAAAAAAGCCCCAGTCTATTCAGCCTCCCCTATAGCTCAAACCTTCCAACCCTTGGAAATCTTTTCCGAGTCCTTTCAAATTTCAGAACATCCTTCCTATAGCAGGGAAACCAGAACAGAATGCAGTATTCCAAAAGTGGTCTAACCAATGTCCTGTACAGCTGCAACATGACCTCCCAACTCCTATAATTAACGCACTGACCAATAAAGGCAAGCCTACCAAACACCTTCTTCACTGCCTTGACCACCTGCGACCCAACCTTCAAGGAACTATGAACCTGCACCCCAATGTCTCTTTGTTTGGCAGAAATACCAGAACTCAGCACAATACTCTAAGTGAGGCCGAACCAGCATTTTATTGTAACTTTTTCACTTTTATAATCTATTTATAAAACTTAGGGTGACACTTTGTCAACCTCCTCTATCACAGGTTGTTTACAGTCAGCCACAACTCCCTCTGCTCTTGCAGCCAATGTACAGCTCTCAGTCCAGTCCAAAAACACAACCATTCACTGTGCTTCTCTGTTTCCTGTCATTCAGCCAACTCTGCATCCATGTGGCTATTGTCTCTTTTATTCTACAGCCCTCAATGTTTCTGAAAAGCTGATTTTGTGGCAGCTTATCTTTTAGAATTTCCCTTGCATCAAATTTAGCCATGTTACTCTCTTCAACCATCTCTGTTAGCTCACTGAACAACGTGATCATGTTAATTAAATATGAAACAAATCTGTAATTGCTTACCTTCAGGAATCCCCCTTTTGTTGATGTGATGACTAATTTAATTCCAGTTTATTGTTTCTAAATGATTTCCTGGAATGATGGCCTGGAATTGCTGGGTTCGTCCTTACCTGTGTTTATGAACATGGATGGAACATGCGCAGTTTTCCAGGCCCCAGGCCTGACCCTGTACCCCAGGAGCAATGGAAGATTATGACCGTTGTCCATCATTACCTTTCTTCCCTCTGGGTCTTTCTATAAATCTGATTCAATAATTTATTAACTGAGATCCTGGTGATTTTATTAACCTTAAGTACAAGCAGTCAAAATCCAATATAAAAAACTGTAACAGTTAGAAAATGAATGCACTGGGAGCTCTGTTCTATACAAACCAAATCAAACCAGTACACATCATCACAAGTTTTACTATTCTTTTTTCTCCTTCTAGCTTTCTCTTTATCAATTTTTACACCATCCAGTGTTTCACCAGCTCCTCTGTCACTAAGACCTTGGCAGCATCTTCTTCCTTGGTAAATATAGATGTGACGTATATGTAAGAACATAAGAACCAGAAGCAGGAGTGGGCCATTCAGCCCCTCTGGATCGCTGTGCTGTTTGATATGATTCATACACAGGATGTGCGTGTCACTGGATGGGACAACATTCACAAATTATCCAGAGGGCAGTTGAGAGTCAACCACAGTGCCATGGGTCTGTAGCTGATCTCATCTGGGCCTCTACTTTCCCGCCCACTCTCTATAACCTTTTAACCCTTTATTAATTAAATTATCCTCCTTACATATGCTCAGTGTCCCAGCATCGACCGCACTCTGGGACAGTGAATTCCACAGATTCGTAACCTTTCCAGCACAGTAATTCCTCCTCATCTTTGTTTTAAATCTGCTCCCCCTTAGTCGAAAATGATGACCTCTCGTTCAAATTACCCATGAGGGGAAACATCCTCTCTACATCTGCATTGTCAATCCCTTTGGCAAATTGTATACCTCAATTAGATCTCCTCTCATTCTCCTAAACTCTAGAGAGTAGCATGCTTAGTTTCTCAGTCATGCCCTCTGGCCCTATGGCTAGATCTCCTTGTTTGTCCCTAACCAGCACATTGGTGCTTATTCCGACTTCTTTCATATTGAGATACCTACAGAAGACTTTTGGATGACGTTTCATGTTATTGCTAACATTCTCATCCCATTGAAAATGGTCCTTTCCCAATTCAGTATTGGTGTTTTGGGTTGCTGCTCTTCCACAGCAAACCTAAACCTGGTAACACTGTGCTCTACTGAAAGCCAGTCAGTTACAGAGGATGAGTGACCAACAGGTTTTGCAGTATGTCTTCAGGGGATTTTCCTGAATAATATAATGCAGTCTTTGATCACCCAAGGCTCGAATAACTGGATCTGATTGAGTTATAAGGAAGAGAAGGCAGCTAAATGGTCAAGCTAGGGATCAGTTCCAATCTAATTGAATAACAGAGCTGACTTGAGGGACTGAATGGCCTCTTCCTGTTCCTATGTAAAGGGTGGCTTCTTTTTGTTCATTTTAATCACACAGCTTGCCTTACCTCAATAAACAGCACGGCCCAGAGCTTGTTCCAGAAGCGGGATTGGCTCAGTGAGCTGTGACTGGCCAAGTGACTCCCTTTCACCGAGACAACAGTGTGAGCTGTGCCCAGGAGCAGGATTCCCAGACAGAGAGGGAGCCATCGTTCCGACTGCAGAAGCATGAACCCTGCATGGCAAACAGGAGCTGCAGTCAATGTTCCCAACTCCCATCATCGCTACCCCATTCACCATCCCCACCTGCCAACACCCTCACCGACACTGCCAACCAGCACCCATAGTGCACACAGGGACAGGGAGACACCAGGAGCCCCCATTGACCACAGAGGGAGCCACAGGGCTCCATGGTGATGCCTCCATTGCTGAACAGCCAGAAGAAAGCCTCTGCGCCCACTACCCCTCTCCTGTCTCGGTCATTGTCCAGGAAGTGCCCCGAGGCCTTTTATAAAAAAAAATTCCATTCATGCCATCTGGGTGTCACAGATATAGCTAGCATTTGTTGCCCATCCCTACTTGCCCTTGAACTGGGTTATTTACTGGGCTATTTCAGAGGGCAGGATAGAGTTAGCCACTTTACTGTGGGTTTGGAGTCACATGTAGGCCAGACCAGGTAAGGGTGGTGGATTTGCTTCCTTAAAGGACATTAGTGACCCAGATAGGTTTATGACAATTGATCATTGCTGCTGTTACTTTCAGTTCTAGATATTTTACATTTATGAATTAATTCACCTACAGGACTGACAGGAGATGGGCCATAGGCTGTTAACAGGGTGGTGGGGGGGTAGAGTTTAAAGTAACTCCATTGTTGCAAAGGAAGTGAGAATTTTCAGCTCTTTGGGAATGGTACTGTGTTGCTACAGAACCCTAAGAACAATCATACGCATTAGCAGGAAGAGGACATTCAGCCCTTCAAGCCTGCCCCACCATTACATAAAATTGTGGGTGTTCTGGCTTTAACCTCAAATCCAAATTCTTCTAGCCCCCAATAATCTTTGACTCCCTGGTTAGTCAAGGATCTGTCTACCCCTGCCTTCCACTACCCTCTGGGGAAGAGAGTTACCAAGACTCACAACCCTCTGAGAGAAAAAAAAATCCCTTCAAATCTGTCTTAAATGGGCACTTCCTTATTTTGAAACTTTCCCATTAATTCTCGACTCTCCCAGAAGGGAAATCATTCAGAACCCACCACATCATGTCTCTTCAGATCACCCCTCATTCTTCTAAATTCAAATGTCCCATTAGATAGCCTCCCCATCCCAGTTATCAGTCTTGTGGATCTTTTTTTAAACTGCTTCTAATGCATTTATATCATTTCTTAGATAAGGAAACCTAAACTGTACACAATGTCTACAACGTCACCAATCACCTTTACAACTGTAGCATCTTATTTTTATATTCCATTCTCCTTGCAGTAAGTGACAACATTCCATTTGCCTTCCTCATCACTTGCTGTACCTGCACAGTAACATGTTTGTGATTCATGTAGCAGGACACCCACATCCCTCTGTTCCACAGAGTTCTGAAATCTCTATTTAGATAATATGCTTTTTTAAATCTATCTTTCCTGCCAAAGTGGATAAGTTTTTGCAATATTGCACGTGATCTGCCAAATTTTTGCCCATTCATGGAACCTATTTTATTGTTGGCACAGTGGCTCAGAGATTAGCACTGCTACCTCACAGCACCAGGGACTTGAGTTCAATTCCATCAGCAGGTGACTGTCTGTGGGAATTCTCTCTGTGTCTGCGTGGGTTTCCTCTGGGTGCTCCAGTTTCTTCCCACAGACCAAAGATGTGCAGGTTGGCTGGGATTGGCCATGCTAAATTGCCCATAATGTTCAGGGATGTGCAGGTTAGGGTGATTAGGCATGGGAAATGTGGGATAGCAGCATGGGTCTGGGTGGAATGCTCTATGGAGGGCTGGACGGCCTGCTTCCACGCTGTATAGATTCTATTTATATCCCTTTGAAGATTCCTAAGGTCCTCCTCACACCTTACTTTCCATCTATCAATGTGTCATACCTACAGTCCCATCATCCAAGTCACTTATGTAAATTGTAATTGTTTAAGGTTCAGCACCAATTCCCTGAGGCACTCGACTTGTTACATCTTTCCAGCCCAGAGTCACCCATTTATGCTTACTCTCAGTTTCTTGTTAACTAACCAATCCTTGATCCATGTTAATATGTTATGCTCTACATCAAGGCCGTTATTTTGTACAATAGCCTGTGGTGTGACACCTTGAAAAATGTCTGCTGGAAATCTACATTTTGAAATTCCCCTTTACCCATGCTGCTTGTTGCTTCTTCATAATGCTGCAATGATTTGTTAAATATGATTTCCCTTACACAAAACCCTGTTGACTCTGCCCCATTGCACTGAGATTTTCTAAATACCCTCTGATATCCTGCTTAATAATTTTGCCTTTGATAGATGTCAAGTTAATGGCCTGTGGTTTCCTGTTTTCTGCCTCTTCCTTGTCTGGAATAGAGGAATCCCATTCGCAATTTTCCAATCTGATAGGAACTTTCCAGAATCTCAGGAATTTTGGCCAGTTATAAGAAGAAGGCAACTATTTTGAACCATTTCATTTCAGACCCCAACATTCATCAGGGCCAGGGCCACTCAGTACCCTCTCTCTGGTAATGCAATTGTTCCAAGTTTCTTCCTGCCTTTTACCTCCAGATCCACCATTATTTCTGAGATGTTATTCACATCCTCTACAGCAAAGACAGATGCAAAATATCTGTCAATTCATTCCTTACCTTCCATTGTTAATTTCCCAGACTCACTCCTTAGAGGACCACTTTACTTACAATGGTCATTTTAGATATCTGTAGAAACATTTACTGTTTTTATATTTCTAGCCAGTTTTCACTCGAGTCCTAATATTTCCCTCCTTGTTAATCTTTTAGTCGTTAGTTCCTGTCCCTTATATTCTGTCCAGTCTTCTGACATGCCAAATCTTTGTGGAAATGATACACCTTTCCTCTCAATTTGATACAACCTTTAACTTCCTTTGTTAACCATGAAAGAGACATATTTCTATTTCACTGAAAGGTAACTTTTCTGACTACTCTAAAATACCTCCTTAACTATACTGTATTTCAATTGACTTATCTCTTTATCTGATTTCCCTGTTCACTTTAGTCAGCTGTGTCCATTCCCTTGTAACTCCCTTCATTTACTCCCAGCTATGTTGGAGGAATTTCACACAGTTGGGGTAGCTTTGTTTCCCCTCCCCTCCCTGTCTTCTAATGGCTCCAACTCTCTCCCCCCAGCCCCACCTCTGCCTCACAGCTCATTTTGTCAGCAACCAATTGCCTGGAGTGTTGTTCTCCAGGTAGAAATCAACAAGAAGCCACGCAATTGAAGAAAGACTTGCTGCATCTCTGTAGTGCCTGTCACATCCTCAGGACACCCCAAGCATTTTACAGCCAATGAATCCCTTTTGAACTTTAACTATTGTTATCATGTAGGAAATGTGGCACACAGCAGGCTCCCACACCTAGCATTGAGTAATAGAAACAGACCCTTCAGTGCAACATGTCCATATCGACCAGATATCCTAAATTAATCTATTCCCATTTGCCAGCATTTGGCCCATAACGCTATAAACCCTTCCTATCCATATACCCATTCAGATGCCTTTTAAATGTTATAATTTACCAGCCTCAACCACTTCCTCTGGCAGCTCAGTCCATACACACAACACCCTCTGCGTGAAAAAGTTGCCCTTTAGGTCCCTTTTAAATCTTTCCCCTCTCACCTTCAACCCATGCCCTCTAGTTCTGGACTCCCCCACACTGGGAAAAAGACTTTGGCTATTCACCCTATCCATGCCCCTCATGATTTTATAAATCTCTATAAGGTCACCCCTCAGCCTCCGACACTCCAGGGAAAATAGTCCCGGCCTATTCAGCCTCTCCCTATAGCTCAAACCCTCCAACCCTGGCAACATGCTTGTAAATTGTTTCTGAACCCTTTCAAGTTTAACAACATCCTTCCTATAGCAAGGAGACCAAAATTGCATGCAGTCTTCCAAAAGTGGCCTAACCAATGTCCTGTGCAGCTGCAACGAGATAGTCTGTTTCCATGAGACGATGGCGGGGCAAACATTGGCCAGGAGAAGCAGTGAGAACTCTGCTGGTTTCCTCCAAGCAGTGCCATGCAATCTTTTAATCCACCCACAAGAGCAGGAGGGACCTCAGGTCAGTAATACATCCAAAAAATGCCACCTCTGACAGTGCTGTATTCCCTCCCCACTGCACTGGACTGTCAGGCTAGATGAAACCCTCAGGTATCTGCAGTGGGTCTGGAACCCCATAATCTGCTGCTGGCACAGAGACTGCCGCATCTGAGGGAGATCAGGAAAGACAGACTCTTCTTAACAAAATCTTTCACCTTGTCCTTCTCTGTGTTAAATATCACCTACCACACACCCTCTCTCTTGAAGCACACCACTCTCCTTCTCAGAGTTTACAACTCCCCCAGCTCTTGTATTGTCTGAACAACTATGACATCCAAATCTAAATCACTAAGGTAGGTCAAGAAAGTAAGGTCCAAACTGACCACTTGGGACCCCCCCACTATAAACGTTCCTCCTGGTACTGAGACAACTTCATATAGAATCACAAAATCCCTACAGGAAGCAGGCCATTCGGCCCGTGTCTACACCAATCCTCCGAACAGCATCCTACCCAGACCCACCCAGCTACCCTATAACTGTAACCTTGCCTTTCCCATAGCTAATCCACCTAGCCTACACATCCCTTGACACTGTAGCATGGCCAATCCACCTAGCCTGCAAATCTTTGGACTGTGGGGGGTAACCGGAGCATCCAGAGGAAACTGACGCAGACACGGGGAGAATGTGCAAACTCCAGATGGTCACCCGACGCTGGAATTGAACCCAGCCATTGTGCTGCACGCTTTTATATTTTGCATCCCATCCAAACCCACTCTCCTACTCTATCCCTGTAACGCTGCCTTTCCCTCTAGTTTTAGACCCCGCTACCCTTGGAAAAAGACCTTTTCCATGCCCCTCATGATTTTATAAATTCCTATAGGTCATCCCTCAGCATCCGATGCTTCAGGGAAAATAACCCCAGCCTATCCAGTCTCTCCTTTCAACTCAAACCCTCGAGACCCAGTAACATCCTTGTAAATTTTCTCTGCACACTTTCTGATTTAACAACATCTTTCCTAAACCAGGGCGACCAGAATTGAACAGTATTTTAAAAGTAGCCTAACCAATGACCTGTACAGCAGCAACGTGACCTCCCAACTCCCATACTCAATGTTCTGACCAATGAAGGCAAGCGTACCAAATGCCTGTTCACCACCCCTCCCCCCAGCTACCTGCGACCCATCTTCAAACTGTGCCAGCATCTTATTATTCTCAAGCTGAAGCAGGCAAACCTTTCACTTCAATGTTGATTTGTTTGCATTCTCTCCATTTCGTATGCCAACATAGCTTATCGCAATGGATGCTGCCTTCTGTTTGTGTTCAGCCACCTTCCTCTTTGTGTGAGTAGCTATTTAACATGCTTTTGTCTGACCGTGTCCTACGTTGGCACATTATCTGAGAGTTACTTCATGTGTGATAGATAAACATTCATTTTTAGTACCTGGGCACTGTCTATGCCTGTGAGGGTTCTTTGTCCCACAGCACTATCAAGGACATTTAGTGTCCGCTGTCTGTCCTATTTGCTTTACTGGTTTGTCATGTGTTATTTGTAGTATTATTCTTTCAGAACTGAATGGATTCTGATGTTCTGTGCCAAGTTTCATCTTCCGTTTCTGTGTTGCTTCCAGACTTCTGTATCACTCACTATCTAAATGGCTTTCTCTAGAATCAAATATTTTCTCCATTTTAATACACTTTCCAAAGTCTCATCAGCAATCCTGACAACAATTGTGTCTCTTGTGAACTCTGGTTTTAAATCACCAAAGCTGCATTTTCCACTCATCTGTGGAGATCATCAATGACATTTTCCTTGGATTTCATTGGATATTCAGCTCTTCTACTAATTTTTGCTCTTTTGAGAATTTTATCTATTCTGAGGTTAAAGTAATTTGTTGAGGGGTTTCAGAACTTAGTTAAAAAGGTGGGTTGTTTCTTTAACTCCTTGATAACATCCTCAGCTATATTCTCAATCATATACAAAAGAATACTGACTTGTTCAGCTTCTTATTTAGAAGTATCTAGTTTAGAAGTAATTCTGTGATCCCAAGGATTGTTTTCTTCAGATGTCCAGCTCTGTGAACTATTTGATTCATCCCTGAAATTAAATCTTCCAGGCAAAATTATTTTAGTTGTGTCGTTTTGATGTGATTATTGAGTTTTCTGTGCTTGACAAGGCCTTCATTTTGCAGTTATAGAACAGTTGTTGTACGGAAGGGATTTCCCACACTTTCAGCAGTTCCATTGGATGGATCCCATTGTTTACAGCCTTAGCAAATGATTCCCACTTCCTTAACAGTTTTACTGCATTGTTCCTGCTGCCTGCAGCTTCAATAAACAATGTCCACTTCAACCACCATTTATTAATTGACTCCTGCTATCCACAGCTTTTAGAGGTTAATTCACTTCTTTAGCATATTTTTTCCGTCTTATTCACACAATCTGTAACTTTAATTATCATCCCATTTCTTCCTTGGCCTTTTCCTGGATGATTCCTGTTCCCTACGTTTTAAATAAATGCTTTAAAATGTTTTAATGAAGGGTCTCCCACTTTTTCAAAAGCCATTGTAAAGTTTCCTAACTTTCTTCGTCCATTAGACCTGCAGCTTCCAATTTACCCTTTTATTCAGTTAACTCCGGCTTTGCAATGTCCCTGGGTTTGTGACATCAATTTAAATTGCTTCTATTGATTTCTATGCATATTCAAGGCTAAGATTGACGGATTTTCAATCAGATAGGAAATTGAGGGTTATGGGGATTATCTGATCAACCATGATGTCATTAAATAGCAGTGGACCAGACTCAATGGGCTGAATGGCCTGCATCTTTTTCCTACATCTTATGGCCTTACTTTAGCTGTGTCTCGTGGTGCTATTGTTGAATATTTGATCTGAGCTTTCCTTACTTTCTGTTTCCCCAGCCTGTAATACTGTGCCTTTTTAAAAATGTTTTCCTTTACCCACCGGAGATTTTAACTTTACTCATGGAGCCTCCAATGTCCATTCACTCACCAGCAGAACCTGCACCTGAGACTGTTCCTCCCGACCATCATCTTGTGATTTCTCAGCTTTAAAGTAACTCATTCTCCTTCTCCAGGGCGTTCCTACCTCTCCTGTTGCTACCAGTCTCTTACCAGGTCTGAAATGTTTTTACAATGGACTGAAGATTCTCCTTTGTGTTACAACCCACTGAGGTAGTGTACCCTCAATCAGATGGTGCCAATCTCAGAGTCTAACCAAATGCTAACTTTTTTTAAAGTTTTACACTCAATTTATCTGACTTCAGACCAAGCTGATAGAAAGCATCGACCAGGTTTGAGTACGAAACAAAAATTATTATTTATTGTAAATAATTAGACTATAGCCACAAGTAAACAGATATAAACCATTGGCATATAACACCACTAACTGAAAGCTCTAATGCCTTATAAACAACCCTCCCCTCACACACACATATACAGATAAACAAATGGGGAACATAGATTATTGGCAGAGGTAAAGAAAAAAAAACTGATCTTTGCTTCCCAATTCCAATATTGAGATGATCTATCTTTGGCTAGCCAGAACCTTGGTATTCAGTTAACTTTCGCTGGAATCTTCTGGTTTGTAAGAAGTACAAAGTAATTGATTCATTTGGAAACTGTCTCTGATTTCTCAATTCAAAAGTCAGCTCATGGTAGTCGCTGCAGGAAAGGTAACCAGCTTTCTTCAAATTTAAACCTCATCTTTTTTTGTAGAGAACAGACAGCTTGTGCTGGGGAGAACAACAGCACCCACTTCAGTGTCTTTCTCTCTCTATGTGTCTATGTCTCTATGACTTGTTTCCAGTACCAACCTGCTCCATTAGCTGAGAGCCAACCCCTTGGCTCCTGATCATCTGCGTTTTGCAGAAGCCATAGTCACGAAGAAACGAGTTCACAATAAATTACAATCAAATTTCTTGGTTTGAAATTGTGTGGCCATCCTGATAAATCCTTACTTTCTCCTTCAGACCATAGGTTTTTAACTCACAAAAATAACAAGACATGATTCTTACATTTGGTTAAATACTGCACCATCCTTTCCCTGTTCACAATGGCGGGGTCAATCTGTCTCTATCACTAAGTCACATCTCGGTCTTTCCCTTCCTTCCTTGTCTGATCTTCACTCCTCCTCTGAGCTTTCACCTCTCTCAACTCTCAATTAAATCCTCATT
>NW_025965713.1:178666-182010 GCF_021869965.1 Rhincodon typus | reverse complement strand
GGGAAAGAAATCTCGCATCCTTTTCTGGTCTTGATCTTCACCCAAAGGGTTGTGAATCTGTGGAATTCCCTGCCCAGTGAAATAGTTGAGACTACCTCATTGAATGTTTTTAAGGCAAAGGTAGATTTTTGAACTGTAAAGGAATTAAGGGTCATGTTGATCGGGCGGGTAAGTGGAGCTGAGTCTCAAAAAGGTCTTACTGAATGGCGGAGCAGGCTCAGGGGGCCAGATGGCCTACTCCTGCTCATTTTTCTTATGGTCTAATGAGTCTCCATAGCGGCTGGCTGTGGGCAATTAAGAATAGGCAATAAATGTTGACCTAGCCAATGACACTGAGTTTTCAAACAACCCTCACTCAGGGTTCATTAGAATTCTCTACCCGATAGTGCTGTGATTACATTCAAGACTGAGATCAATAGATTTTTGAAGACTGCGAATCAAAGCATTAGATAGTGAAGAAAAAAAATCAGCAAGACGTAATCCATGATCTTATGGAATAAAACAGCAAGACAGAGATACCATGTGATCTGCCCTCGCTCCAACATCTTGAACTCTTAATATTATCAGACTGCAGCAAGATCTGACAAGATTCATGGGACACTGCTCAAATCACCAACCTTTCAAGGCCACAAAGCGACAGGACTGCAGAAGTCTCTCACACGTGTGCAACCCAATTTCAGCCACACCCACTCCCCAGGCCTTCGGTCCCTCAAAGGGGGAAAGAGATTTCAGAGTCTGATATCTCTCACTCGGGCATCTGTCCAGAAACACTCATCGATATCCTCGATTATGTCATTCAGGGCCTGGCTAACACCTGTTGGAGAACATCACTCCCAAATTCAGCACAAAGCTTGTACTTTGCAATATTTAGGTGGTTTATAGCAATATTTAGGTGGTTCATTGGTGGTTTAAAACTATGCCCTCTACTTTTGGACTTCCCTACCCTGGGGAAAAGACTTGTCTATTCACCCCATCCACGCCCCTCATGATTTTACAAACCTCTATAAGGTCACCCCACAGCCTCCTTCGCTCCAGGGAAAATATTCTTTGGGTCTTTTTCTGTTTAGGAATCCAGAATCCAAGGCTAATATTCTGGGTATGACTCCCATCATGCTGAAATCTGAATTCAACAAAAAACTTGTTTAATGATGACTGTGTAGCTACTGTTCAGTGACTGGGGGTACAAATTTATCTGACAAAGAGGCACCAGACTTAGCTCTGGGTTTCTCTGCACAGATGCTGTTTCTCCAGCACTTCCCAATCTTATTTTCCATTCACACCTTATTTTACATCTCATTTAACATCTTGATTTTTCTTTCACTACAGTTAGCAACCCCATTGTCTCTTGCACTGGGCCTCTGCACCATCTGTTCCCCTGTCCCTCCTCCAACTCTGTCAAAAGTATAAAAATAAACTTTCCAACCCCTTGTAGTTCTGAAGAAGGGTCACACCGGACTCAAAACTGTGTAAAAAGTTGATTAGGCCACAACTGGAGCACTGTGCGCAGCTCTGGAATCCACATTACAGGAGGGATGTGACTGCACAGGAAAAGATGCAGAGGAGATTTACCAGGATGTTGCCTGGCCTGGAGAGTTTCAGTGACTAAGAGAGACTGTTTTCCTTGGAGCAGAGGAGACTGAGGAGGGACACAATTGAGATTTATAAAATTATGAGGGACATAGATTAGACAGTAAGAAACTTTTCCTCTTGATGGAGGGATCAGTAATGAGGCAGATGGATTTAAAGCAAGGGGCATTAGGTTTAGAGGAGATGTAAGGAAAAATTATTTCACCCAGAGATTGGTGGGAACATACTGCCTGTAAAGGTGGTTAAGGCAGAGCCCCTCATATCAATTAAGAAGTATTTAGATGTGCATTTGGGATCCAAGGCATACAAGGCTGTGGACTAAGTGCTGGAAAATGGGATTGGAATTGTTAGGTGTGGACCTGATAGCCTGAAGGTTGTTTTCTCTGCGCTGTAAATCTATAAGACTCTCTATGAAACATTAACTGTTTCTCTCGCCACGGATGCTGCTGGAGCTGTTGAGTTTCTTTAGCAATCTCTGTGTTTGTTCCATGGTTGCCCTTCCTGATTACGGCGTCAATGAACAAGACCTTCAGCCTGTCACCGGTACCATTCCTGATCTTCCTGGCAGGAGACAGAAGTGTCTGCTTTCCACAACAGAGAAGCCTACCTGCTGGGTAGGAGAGGTCTCTATTTGCACCTATCTGTTGACAATGGGGGGCTGGGTTGATTTGCCATTGGCCCTGATCCCTCCAAGAACTGGAGAATCAAAGTCCTCATATTGCTCTTGTACCTCTGTCATTTCACTGAAAACATGCCCCGTGTGTATCTTTCCCTCTTGTTCACGATTAGATCCAGAAACAGAGCGTGGTAGAGCCATACAGAAGGGATCCTTCAGCCCATCAAGTCTGTGCTGACCTACCTACACAACACTAATCCCACCTTCGAGGAACATACTTAACAGGTAATAGATGCCTTTGAACCTATTATTCCCAAGGGTCTCTGCCTTAGACTATTTAATAGAGACTCTGATGAGTCAACAACCCTATTCTATTATCACTGTACCACACCAGATGCTACAAGGCAAACTGGGCTTTAGTTCTGTTTTGATCTAACAATTCTTCTGTTTCTAAAATTATTTGTCTGAATGGCATGTTTGTCTGCTGTTACATTCTGTCATTCCAAAACAACAAATGCTTTGCATGAACAAAATATTCCCCAGGGATGCTGCCTGTGACTGTGAGCCCTCCTCCCAGCTCAGCACGAGTCCCCTCTTCCCAACATTGATTCACATTGAATTCCTCTGTGTATGCTAGGCATTTGATGAGCAATAGTTTATTATTTTTTTGATCACATAGTTTATATTCCCAGCTCATTCCAAACTCAAACAACTATTAAAATTCTCCACTTCGCTGCCAGGCTTTAAGAGAGTGGAGGATATGAGTGATAGGGAAGGCTAAAGTGATCAGGACCCAAGAATAAAAGAAAACGTGCAGGAAGAATATGCCACAAGCAATGCCACGGAGGAGCAAGTTCTGTAGCAAATATCGAAGGCAGCTTCTCTCTCCAGGTTTCCATGCCAGTCCAGGTGCCACAGCACTCAGAGGCAATGACAATAAAGACCAATGCAAAGTTGAACAGCGGTGGTTGCAGAGAGCGGAGGGAGACTGGGGGGAGATTGCACAGCGAAATGATTGAGTCAGAACTTCCCCAACAGTCTCTCACATACACACACACAGACACACACACACACATACACCCACAGATATACACACACACAGAGATACATACACACACACATACACCCACACACACACACA
>NW_025965713.1:173518-178166 GCF_021869965.1 Rhincodon typus | reverse complement strand
GAATTAAAAAATTGTTTCTGGTCAATGGTTACGCCCAGGATATTGACAGTGAGGGATTCAGTAAGGGCAATATCATTGAACGTCAAGGGGTGCTGGTTAGATTCTCCCTTGTTGGAGATGGCGATTGCCTGGCACTTGTGTGGCACGAATGTTACTTGCCACTTATGATCCTAAGAGCATAGCTGATAAAGTAAATGACGTCTGTAAAAGCAGTCCCTGTTACTTATATTGTTGTGGTCTCCAGGTGGGATTGGAAAGAGAAAAGACCAAATTTCCAGCCAGGAATAGTGGTGTACAGTGGCTCAGTGGTTAGCACTACTGCCTCAGAGTGCCACGGAGCCAGGTTCAATTCCACCCGTGGGCGACTGTGTGGAGTTTGCACATTCTCCCCGTGTCTATGTGGGTTTCCTCTGGGTGCTCTGGTTTCCTCCCATAGTCCAAAGATGTGCACGTTAGGGTGGATTGGCCATGCTAAATTGCCCATAGTGTCCAGGGATGTGCAGGCTAGGTGGGTTAGCTAATGGGAAATGCAGGGTTACAGGGATAGGGGAGAGCCTGGGACTCGATGGGCCGAGTGGCCTGCTTCCACAGTGGAGGGATTCTTTGATTATGGACTGTGTGAAGAGCCACCCAGTCAAATGCAGAGGCATTGCAACTGCACTCAACAGCTGGCTGATACTGGCAAATGCAGTGAAGCCAGTGCGCACCCACAATCAACATGCAACTGATGATGACCCTGCAATCCCTTAGGATTGGAAACAGTCTGCCCATCATGTTGAGGCTAACATGCGAGTGGGCAACTCCGAGAGCAAAAATATCCTCAAACCCAGTAAACATCCAACAATTGTTTTATTCATTCATGGTTAGGCCAGCAGCTTTTATACCCATCCTTAATTATCCAGGGGGCAGTTAAGAGTCAACCACATTGCTGTGGATCTGGAGTCTCATGTAGGCCAGACCAGGTAAGGATAACAGATTTCCTTCCCTAAAGGACATTAGTGAACCAGATGGGTTTTTCCTGACAATCAATTGACGTCATCATTTTGAATTCCAGGTTTTTAATTGAATTCAATGATCTAATGATGACCATGAATGATTAGACTCTGAATTCCAGGCTTTTTAATGAATTCAGTTCAATAAATTGGAATCCCACCATTGCAGGATTTGAACCTGGGTCTGTGGAGCATTTGGATTAATGGTTTAGCAATAATACCACCAGGCCATCACCTCCCCATGGTCACAACAAAGAGCATTGGACAGGTCAAGACAGACATGAACAATTGAAAGTGAAATAATGACAAAAAAGTTAGTTGAGGAGTTTTTGAGGGAGAATACTCGTTCGCAAAAGTCTCCACATTACACTGATCTTACCATATTTATCCAAGAATAGGAAGAAGAAGGTGTCTATAATCGTGATTAGCACTCCTCCCCACAGGGGAACCCTAAACAATAAAGAAGATGTGGTCAGAGAAACAATTCGGCAGGCATTTTTAAAAAATCCAGTCACAGGATGCGGGCGTCACTGTATTTAGTGCCCGTTCCCAGTTGCCCCTTGAGAAGGTGGCAGTGAGTTGCTGTCTTGAACTGCTGCAGTCCATGGGCAGTAGAATGCTGTGAGGATTTTGACCCTGTCTGTGACTGTACACTGTCCAACAGGATACTAGCCTGAATCTTGACACTGCAAAACCCGACGGAACACCATTTGCGAAAAGCTACTTGCCAAAGACATCAGCACAGTCCTTATGGCGCTTGTTCATTTTGGACAATTGATAAAAGTAATGCAGTGATTACTTGACAGAACCACATACATTCACAGTTTGCAAAGAGGCTATTTGGCCCATTGTGTCTGTGCCAGCTCTTTGCCAGATTGAATTTATCCTCACCGTCTAATAATTATCAATTTTCTGCTGAAAAAGTCCAATTGTCTCTTGCAGTCTTCCTTGGTAAAACATTCCATGCACATAAAGAGAAAGAACCCTGTGGAGATTGTGCCTTTCAAGACTTCAAGATAGTTTAAAACACTTTTCAGCCAATGAAATACTTCGGAAATGCAATGTAGGAAGTATCGCAACAATCTTCTGTCCAAAGACTTTTACAGTCACAGAGTCATAGAGATGTACAGCATGGTAACGGATCCTTCGGTCCAATTCATCCATGCCAACTAGATATCCTAAATTAATCTAGTCCCATTTGCCAGCATTTGGCCCATATCCATCTAAACCCTTCTTATTCATATACTCATCCAGATGCCTTTTAAATATTGGAATCGTACTGGCTTCCACCACTTCCTCTGGCAGCTCAGTCCATACACAAATCATCCTCTGTGTGAAAAAGTTGCCCCTTAGGTCCCTATTATATCTTTTGCCCCTCACCTTAAACCTGTGCTCGCTAGTTGTGGACTCCCCTATCCTGGGAAAAAGACCTTGGCTACTCATCCTATCTATCCCCCTCATGATTTTATAAACCTCCATAAGGTCACCCCTCAGCCTCTGATACTCCAGAAAAAATATCCCCAGCCTATTCCCTATAGCTCAAACCCTCCAACCCTAGCAACATCCTTATAAATCTTTTCTGAGCCCTTTCAAGTTTAACAACATCCTTCCTATAGCAGGGAGCCCAGAATTGAACGCAGTATTCCAAAAGTGTCCTAACCAATGTCCTGTATAGCCACAACATGACCTCCCAACTCCTACACTTAACGCACTGACCAATAAAGGCAAGCGTACCAAATGCCTTCTTCACTAACCTGTCTAGCTTTCTATAAACCTTTGCATAAAGTGACTCCTCATCACACACACTCCAGCCAGAGCAAATATCCATTTTATCCCAATCTGTTAGGATTTAAAATGAAACTTCAGTGAGTCTCTTCGGAGACGTCCCTGCTTTACTCCCAGTTGATTGGATTCTCCGATAAATCACTATCCTATCTTCACTTTCCTAACCAAACTTGGATAAGGGGGAGTGAACTGAGATCTGTATCTCAGTTCCCTCCTTAGAACCCTTGGCATCATCCTGGGGAAGCTAGTCTTGTATACTCTGGATGAATTTCTTGTCCATTTTATAAATGGACACTCAAAACTGCACACACCACTCAAATTGTGGCCCAAGCATTGTTTGTAGAAATATGTTGTCACCTCTTCACTCTTACTCCTGTTACCCTTTTCTAGTGCTATCTGGGTACTATGGTGAGATATCCCTCTGCTGTTCTCTTCCTTGCATTCAATGCCTACACTGGGCAACTGTGCCACTCCAATCTCGAATCTTTCACCCCACAGCTCGTCATTGTGGTTCGAGACTACAGACAGTGTGGCGTAGAATGAAATTCTTTCCCTGCTCTCTCAGTTCACCCACTGCCAAGCAGATACTCTCATCCTTTGTGGCTCCTCCCAAAAAGCATCTGCAACAGTTGCTGGGTTGTATAGATCTGTGCATTGTGGAAACAAGAGATGCATTGTGAAAATGTGAAGTCTTGCGTTCGTCAGGACAGAATCGCAAGAATACCAAATCACAATTTACACTTCATGAGAAGAGGGTGTTGATGGCTGGCAGGTAAATTCTGAGTCAATGCCTCTACCAGTCAGTAACCAGCTGCCAACCAATCAGCACCCTCCCATCATGCAACATACGTTGTGGCAACATTTGAGATTTGGCATTCTTGCCATTCAGTCCTGATGAAAAGAGTCAAATACATCTTTCTCTTTTTTTCCAAGCAATAGACATCAGCAGTTGTCCTCCACATTGAACAGCATCTGCCACCTGGCAGCCAGATCTGCTAAGCTGTAAATATTTCCTGACGCCTTTAATAACAATCCCAGTTTTGGGTTTAGGCCTCTTTACCATGTCGCCAGTGAACTGTATGCATTGAATGGGTTTTCCGCTGAAGGTTGCAGGTTCAGGCTCTTTAGGGCTTCGATGTTGGCCAAGCGCACAGGAAGGCAGATCAGGTGGGGAGAGATGGGAGGGTTTGCCGATAACAGAGGAAAGGTGGTGGCATAGTGGCAATATCACTGGGCTAGTAATCTAAAACCACAGGCTAATGTACTGGGGATACTGGCTTGGATCCCACGATGACAGGTAGTGAAATTTGAATTCAGTAAAAACCTGGAAATAAAATGTTGGCCTAATGATGACCATGTAATCACAGTCAATTGTTCTTGCTCACTAATGTCCTTTAGGGAAGGAAACTGCCATCCTTAGCTGGTCTGGGCTACATGTGACTCTAGACCCACAGCAATGTGGTTGATTCTTTTAACTGCTCTCTGGGAAGTTATGGATGGGCAATAAATGCTGTGCCTAGCCAGCGACATCCATATCCTGTGGACAAATGGAAAACAAAGAGGTATTCTGCTGGGGAGCTTGATAATGGAAGGCAAGTGTGGGCTGAATCTCAACTGAGACACCAGGGGGTTTCTCAGTGACCTGGAGAGACAATGAGAGAGCAGCATTGCCTCTTTCAGGAGGTATCACAGCCTGGATGATTGACAGCATCCCCTCATGGCCCATGAGGGGACAAGCAGACCCCAAGGCAGCCATTGTCACGAACACCACATGGAGACAGTCTGCCAGAGGAGAGCATCTCTGTCTGAGGGAGGGTCTATCACTGGGGAAAACATTACTGAGGGAGGGTCTATCACTGGGGAAAACATTA
>NW_025965713.1:163488-173018 GCF_021869965.1 Rhincodon typus | reverse complement strand
AGCTTGCACTTTCAGCATGTAAAGGCATAAGTTACATTTGAACTGATGGATTTTAAAGAATGCCGAACTACCAATGTGCATATCCCCTCCAGCAAGATATCCCATTGTGTTCTTAATCTCCTTTCAAACATAAGCATATGAGGTACCATATTCTGCATATTAAGTTAAATTTATTACAAAAACTACCATTTGAACAATGAAAGTGTGATGATTTAAATGAAACAAGTCTGATGAGACATTGAAATCACCATTTTAAATAAACTTCCTTCTCAATCCTAATGCTGATTGGTTACAGAGATACGTAGAGGAAAAAAATCTGTAACATAGAAACAGCACTCATTTCTGAAGAAGGGTCCAGACCCGAAATGTCACCTTTCCTGCACCTCTGATGCTGCTGGGTCTGCTGTGTTCATCCAGCTTTACACCTTGTTATCACAGATTCTCCAGCATCGGCAGTTCCTACTATCTCTGTAACAACGGTCATTTGGTGTTGGGAGAAAAAGACATTCGGTTATATGAAATAACACTTCTGAATATATTAGAGCAAAAGAAAAAGAACAGACAAAGATAGAGCAGAACCAGGGATGGGTCTGCAGAGCTGTCTGTTCTGGACTGGGACTATGCCATGAGGAGTGGCTCTATTTTGGTATTAATGATGTTCCTTTACGGCCGGGTTTCCTCAGTTATTACTGAGACGAGAACTGTAAGGACGACAAACAAGAAAAGAGATGCACAGATTACAAAGTATTTTAAAATAAAAGATGGTGCCTTGTGCAGGAGTAATATGAATGTCAACTCTAGTGTGATCCATTCATCAGGCATACCACAGGCTGACCGAACCAGTTTCAGCCAGGAAGGCATGTCTGGTATTTCTTGGATTGCTCCAGATTCAAAGTGGATCAGACATCAGTGGCATCGGGGCAGCCAATGTAGATTTGTCATTTTGGTCTCATTGTCACACCTTTTCGCATTAAACGAACATGGGAATGAGGCCAGATCAATCCCACTGCTTCATTTAAAATTAAATTACAGCTGGAACGAGTTTAAGCTCTTCTCTGAAAATTTATGAATGTCTGATTCTGCCAAGATATTTAAAGTGTTGATAGAACCAAACTAACTCAAGCACGCTCCTTTGAAGGAATCAAGCTGTTTTTCTTCCACTTGTACCTGGTCAGTACAATATGTAAAAGAAGTGGGAACATGGCAGCCAGGTAAATGTGATGTCCTTTCATCTCAACACTGAGTCAAGGCCTCATTGATCAGATGTCTGTTTAAAATCAAAGTCGAAACTCCGCTGCAATTTTGTTTTCCTGCTTTTTGTACATCTTTCTGCCTTGTGAAACTGTGTAGAATTGTTAACTGCTTTATTGTTGCCAATTGTTTCCTCACACGTTATGTACTGAGGCTCACTCAAGTCATACACACTTCACAAGGTAGACTTTGGGGCCTTCACAGAATCACAGAACCATTATGGTGTAGAAGGAGGCTATTCTGCACATTATGTCTGAACTGGCTCTCCAAATGACCATTTTGATTTAATGAGATTTTCCCATCCTTTCCCTATAACAGTGCAGATTATACCTATTATGGCCATTTCTGTGCTTCGATTGAACCTACCTCCTCCACACTTTCAGGCAATGTATTCCAGATCAGAACCACTCTCTGTGTGTAAAAGAACTTTTCCAACATTGTACTTACTTCTTTCATAAATGATTTTAAGTCTCTGCTCTCGCATCCTTGAATCCTATGATATGTGGGGACAGTTTCTCCCTGGCAACTTTGTACATGCCCCTTATGATTTTCAAAAGCTTAAATCACCTCATAGCTCGCACCTCTCCTGGGAAAACAATGCCAACTTCTCCAATCTATCTTTGGTACAGAGATTTCTCATCTTGGAAACCATTCTTGCAAACCTCTTCTTCACTCTTTCCAATTCATCAAATCCTTTCTGTAATATAGCATCCAGAACCTTACACTGTACTCTAGTTGAGGTTGAACTCGTGTCATGTACAGGTTTAGCACAACATTCCTGCTGTATGCTTTATTATCAACCAGTCTCACCACCTATCCTCCTAATTTAATGACTCATATTCTTGAGCCTCTCTAATACTGCATGTCTTTTAGAATTGTACCCTTTGTTTTATATGACATATGAGGAAAGATTGGATCAACTGGGCTTGTACTCGGAATTTCGAAGAGTGAGGAGGGATCTCATAGAAACGTATAAAATCCTGATGGGACTGGACAGGCTAAATGCGGGAAGAATGTTCCTGATGTTGGAGAAGTCCAGAACTAGGGCTCACTGTATAAGAATAAGGATAAGCCCTCCAGGACTGAGATGAGGAAGAATTTCTTCATGCAGAGCTGTGAACCTGTGGAATTCTCTACCATAGAAAGCTGTTGGGGCCAGTTCATTAGATATATTCAAGAGGGAGTTGGATGTGGCCCTTGTGGCTAAAGGGATCAAGGGGTATGGAGAGAAATCGGGAATGGGCATGATCAGCCATGATTATGGTGGTGCAGGCTTGAAGGGCCAAATGGCCTGCTCCTGTACCTCTTTTCTATGATTATACTGTCTCTCCATGGTTTTTCTACTAAAATGTGACACCTCCTGTTTCTCCACATTGATCTTCATCCTCTCACTTTTTCTCCTGTGTCATCCAGGGAGTTATAGATTTGATTATCCTGCCTTTTCCTTTTGAGGGAATAGATCTTGACTTGGAAGGTAGCAAGTTGGGCTATGGTTCCATTTGCTGCTTGAGTCACCAAACCCAGAACTCAAGCTACTGCAGCCAGTGACACCTACCTCATTTGTCCAACTCGGTCTCTTGAAGTGTCCATGATTCCCCACATGCCATAAGGTGGCATTCTGCATGATTGAGCTACTGTGCCATACCTTTACCTTACTTTTGTACTAATGACCATGAACTGAGGATGAGATATTAATGCATATAGTTCTCCTATTATATCACTCTTTGAATTTTATTTTCAAAGTCAACCCTGTTGTGCAGCCTTTCAACTCCTGGCCTCCTGGAGAATGACAAAGAGGAAAACAAAAGGCACTTTCTTCTCCTCACTTCTGAACACCCTTAATGACCAAATTTGCAGTGATTCTACTCTGTCCCATTGAACTAAGCATCTCTTATTGTGACTACTGACATTCAGATGGGTCTACTATCTATAAGTTACAGAACTAATTTCGGGATGTTTCTTAAGGAACAGATCTCACCTTCTCTCAACAGAGAGCTTGATTAACCCCACCCAAGCTTGGAAGAAGCTAAAAACCTAAAAGCAGTGAATTTAAGTAAGATGCTAATTGCAAAAAGCAGTGCTGCATTTTATCAAAATAAATTACTGTACCTTAAAAAAGTCCTCATCAAAGACCTAAAAGAACAGTCCCTATTTTGGAACAGTGCTTCCTAATTTCCAGACTCACCCACAAGAGGAAACACCTTTCCATGTCCACTTTTTAGAAGATTTTAACCACTTTAATCAAGCCACCCTTCACTCTTTTAAATTTCAGTGGAGACAAGCCCTGTCTGTCCAATTTATCCTCTGCTCATTCCATCTACCAATCTAGTAAACTTCCTCTGAACTGCCTCCAATGTATTTGCACCCTTCCTTAAATCAGGAAACCAAAACTGCACTCAGTGTTCAAGATATGGTCTTGCCAATGCCCCGTGTAACTAATTTTTTATTCTTTTAAAATCTGTGATCACAAAACACTTTGTAACTGTTGGATTATAGTTCCGTTTAGAGGTGGGCAATCTGCACAAGTCATGAACATCCTACATTAAGGTATAATACTAAAAGCTCTTCTGCCCATTTAGATTGTTGTCTCTTAAATTATCAATAATAATTGCTGACAGAAATGTTGGGGATACCTATTATAGGCGGCTATACGCTAAAATCATATTTATCAACTCCCACTTATTTGGTAAGGGAAAAATACTGCAAAATTATGTTTCATGGCATTTACATTTCTGACACTATGGGTGTTATTTTAAGTCCAAAATGACATCTATATTTTACCAGCTGTGTGCTGCATAGACACAATTTTGGGTAAGGCAGCCACAGTGCCACAAATATGCCAAACGACAGAATGTGATGTCAGATAGTATGTAACTCTGAGCTGCCTCTAGTGATTGCAATCATTTTACACACTCTAGACGTGGTCATATTTTTAAAAGACCAATTACTTTCACATTGGTGCCTAATCTATATTTAGGTCCTTTCTCCCACTTCTGAATGGGCCCATATGTACTAGAGATCTAATTGGCTGAGTGATCACCCACTGCTTTCTGTCAATGTTGCTGTGAAATGAATGGAGAGTATAAAAATAGGCTGTGTTTGAATCTTCCTCTGATCTTTTTACCAGGTACTGCCCTGCAGTGACAGAGCTGAGGTATACAGGGTAAAGAGAATCTTACATCCCTGTATCAATCTTGCTGTTTTCTTCTGTAAACAGTTGATTGTTGAGCTCTTCACAACATCTCCATTAAGTCAATGTGTTCCATCAAAAGAAGGAGCAATCTGAGGAAGTGTAGAACAATTACAGAATCCTCGAATAAACTGCCATGGCAGGCAAACAAAAGTTTATTATTAAGGTTTTCATCAGTTTCTTAAAGTTGTTTCTACTTTGACTATTGTTTAAAAATATTGCTGTTCTCAACTTTGATTTATCAATATTTTCAATACCTGGAAATTTAAATTAACATCAGTTTTAAGTATAGGTACATTTTCTCATATCTGATCACCCAAAAACCAGCACGAACCGAAATCTGAACGTTTTTGGTTGACCTTTTTCTCATTTTAAACAGTTTGAGTTGATGCGTGTATGGAATGAGTTGCCAGAGGGAGTGGTGGAGGCTGGTACAATTACAACATTTAAAAGGTATCTGGATGGGGACATGAATAGGAAGGGTTAGAGGGATATGGGCCAAATGCTGGCAAATGGGACTAGATTAACTTAGGATATCTGGTCTGCATGGATGAGTTGGACCGAAGGGTCTGCTTCTGTGCTGTACATTTCTAACTCTATGTAGGGAGCTGGGAGACATCTCGAAGATCCAGCTATGCATGAATTTTTATAAAGTATGTGAGTCACTATTTGTTGAACCTTATTTAAGATCCCTTCCTGAACTCTTCCTCTGTTATGCTGTTGAATGTTTTAGTATTGCTCTGGTATTCAATCTGATCTGGAGAATTTCATTACCTGTGCCTCCAATTTCCTTCACAAGGTCTCAAAGTCTAACCTTCCTAGACTATTATCTCTCCATCCTCTTCTCCTCGTTTCTCCATCTATTTGTGTGCTTTCTTCAATTACTTCACTTTCTACAGCAGGGAGCAGAATCTTCCCAGCATCTTGATGACATCGCCAATAGTAAGACAGTCGGCAAAATGGAAAAATAAATGTCAAGAAAAGGGTGTGACTTTTCAACGTAATGTTACAACAACTGGATGAGAATCTCACTGGTGAGTGGAAGGGATCTGCTTACCTACATTAACATTTCAATTATCTCCTAACCTCACTGCATTAAACACATGTTGATGTCTTTCCAGGCAGCAGAAGACACTAGACCACATTAATTCTTGACGTCAAAGTCAGGGTGGTTACCTGGCAACTGCAACTTGCTGATGTCTCCTCCTAGCTCGCATCACATCAGCATTCTGTCACATCTCAGGGCAGGCTCCGTAGGCAGTGTCCACTTATACCCTCCATCCATGGAAACCGGTATCAACAAAGCATCAGCCTCACTACACCATCATGGTATATATTGGACTCATAATCTGATACAGTTCACTACATTGATACTGAACATTGGAGCTCACTGAGGCCTTACATTATAATGCTGCAGCCAAGTCACTTTGCGTGCAGAGACGGGCATCCAGCTCACGCATTGGAACAGGGTGAAACTCAGGGATCTTAGCTTGTTCCCTTAGCACTCACTCACTTTGGATGCTCACAGCCTCTCTGTCTTGCATTGCTTTTTTACACGTTGCTGCTTCATTCAGAACTTACAGACTCACTGCAGTTCTGACTTGCGCAGCCTTTTAGCAAAGATAGAAAATCGGAAGCTTGTTATGTTTGCCAGCATGAACTATCAGGGGCTGGATATGTTGCTGCCCTGCATGGTGCTACCTCACTGTTCCTCTTATACCACATGCCAACAGCTTACACTGCAAACACACTGAATGTTGTTCAAACTAATAGACATGTCTCAAAGTCTAAGTGAAGTAGTCCTTAATCAAGTCAAGGAGAATATTATCAGTCGGGGGATACCACCACATTCAGTAACTCACTTTGTCCAATATCAAGCCTAGGGGCTTGGCCCTAGTCAGTCAGCAGCTTGGGGGCGACAGTGTCTGTGGCTTCATCCCATCACAGTCTGGGGAGTGGGCCATTGTTATCCTGGAGGTAGAGTTCAATCCATCTGGAGATTAGTGAGAGGTCAGTCTGGGAGGTGCTCTCCTACTGTAAATGTGAGACATGGCTTGTGCAGCATTTATCTGAGTAAGGTTTATGTAAACGGTGCATGTAGATGAATCCCATCACCTCCTTTTTGGAGGCCTCCATGTTGCAACGTATAGAGGACCATAATAAACAATCATTTGTGCATGTTCTGTGACTGTTGACTGATCACATTACTGAGGAGCAGCTTTGTTTCTGGAGATATTCACCACATAGACCCATTGGAACCATCTCCAATGATTTCAGGCCTAGCAGCTGTTCTCACCTCTGTGGCCATGGTATGACATATGGCCACAGGAATTGCTGAGGAACATATGCGTCTGCAAGCCCAGGAACAGCAGAAAACTCCAGCAGATGCCAAAAAGCCTCCAAATTCAGAACTCATATGGAAAAAGAAAAAGTGCAGTGTCTTCATGGCCTTCTGTCTTTGATGGAGTATCCAGCAGATCATTGAGGTGCAGTGTCACAGTTAAATGAGAATATTCAGGACACTGTGACAAAATTGTATCATCTCCTGAAGCATTCCGGATGCAGGGAGCTACAGACTTTACACGGGTAGCAGTGACAGCACCATGTCACAACACAGCTAACCCCATTAATGGGAAAGGTTTCATTCTAATCAATATCCAACTCATCTGTGTCCATTGCAACCATAACATAGAGGTTTGTGCCAGGCACCCTGGAAACTGCCATGATCTCAACACCCTTGTAAAGTCAGGTCCCTGCTTCATTCTTGGAGCTGCATGCTTTACAAAGATGGCTTCTGGCAGACAAGGGCTACCATCTCCAACCATGGCTGATGACCCTGTTACCGAACCCTCGAACTGAAGTTGAGTATAGATACAATGCAGCACCTTCAATAGCTGGAACCATTGAAGACATGCAATAGACTTCTTCAGGTGAGGCTCCTTGCAGTATGCTACAGACAGAGTGCTCCATATAAACCTTGCAAGTGATGGATGACTCAGAGCTGTGAGAGAAGCAGTATTCTTCTGAGGAAGTACATGAGAATATTGAGCAGGAGGAACATCATCTTTACCATGATAAAATGCAACAACATCAGGTACAACAGCACTTAATTCATACTCAATTCCAATGCAAGTGAGTTTGGTGGAGTTATCATTCTTTGACTGTTAATGTGTTGATATGGAAAAGCCAGCATTCCCAGCTTATTCCCATTTGTAAACACAGCTTTTTGCTTTCTTTATTCTCTTTTCCAGTTGTGCAATAAAAGTGAGTGCCACAAACTACTGGAAGATTTTACAATATCTGATGCTCCCACGTTCAATGTTTTGTTGCCAGTATGTGTTGGGATAGAGTAGCAACCACTCAGACAGTGTTCTGACATGGTGTGGCACCAAGAAACTGTTGTCACCCTAGCTTCATTTTTGTAGCTACAGCTCAAATGACAGTCAACCAGACAGGTGATGATGTAAAGTGAAAACATATGTACAAATGTGAAATTCTATTTACATTAATGTGTCATCCGATTTTTTTCCTGCCTGCTATGTCACAGTGTGCTGTCCTGAGGTCCACAGCTGAGGTGGAGGGGGCATGCCCTATGGCGGAACCTATTGGCCTTGTAGTTTTGCGAAACAATCCTGGAGCTGTTTGTAGCTAGAGAACCCAGACATACTGAGAGTATCCTGTCCAGAAGCAGGTTCACGTTCCTTGGAATGGATGCCCACAGGGTTGATGTTTGTAGCCAGAGTGGAGGAAGAGAGCTAGGTACCTCTGGAGTGACCCCAGAAGGAAATTTTTCAGGGTGGGACAGGGCATGTATCTGGTTCCTTCTCCAGCTGGGTGCCTCGTGGCACCACCCTGTCTCTTTGTGAGGAAGGGGCACCTAGAGTGAGGTCGGGGTCCTTATCCCAGCTTTGTTATTGGTGCTGAACCCTAGTGGTTAAAATGATGGAGTGCTGGACTGCATATATATCCAGCAGCCAGGCCCCCTGGCTCTCTATGGCAGCTGCTAACCTGTACATGGAGACAGCCGGATGCATTGCATTGTTGGACTCGTCCAACCCTTGATCTACTTACCTGTCCTATCTGCTGCTTTTGTGTCTGTTTGTGCATTTGCATGAAGTTACAAATGGCAGACACCATGGGCTCCTACCCTGCCTGGGGCTGAGCAGGTACCTGGTCTCTGGCAGTACTGTGAGTGCCAACACCCTGGGGGGTTTCTACCTAGGCCAGCTATGGAGACCTGGTAGTGATATGTTCACCAAAATACATCCCGACTCTAATCTAGCTAAAGTACCCATCGAGCTATCAGTTCGTGGAGGCTGCAGCAGGCAGCTTTGCCAGTTCTTCCTTTTGCCATGTTTCCTGGCTTCCTATGGCTTTTCCCAACACGGGCCTCTAGAATTGAGGAAAACACTTTCTGGTCTGAAAACAGTTGCCTTCAGGAGAAACAGAAGATCACTTTTGAGGCTGGTCATAACAAGATAGGTTTTAAATTTGATTTGTCACTTTTAAAATCACACAATGGGCCTTACCTCCACAGTCCCACCTATCCCTAATACCATTCAGCTGCCTTGCTAATCAAGAATCCATCAACGCCTACCTTGAAAATATTTGATGACCCCATCGCCACTGCTGTCTATGCAATAGAGTTCCATAGACTCACAACCCCCAACAAGAAAAAACGTTCCTCTTCATCTCCATCTTAAATGGAAGACCCATTATTTTTAAACAGTGTCCCCTATTTCTAGTCTGTGCCAAAAGGGGAAACATCCTTTCAGCATCCAACCTGTTAAATTTTCTCAGGATCTTATATGTTTCAATAAAGTCAACTCACACTTGTCTATACTCCATTAGATACAGGTCCAACCTGTCTCATCTTTCCACGTGGATAAATCCCTTATCCTATGGATCATTCTCTGAACTGCCTCCAAAACAATTATGGATAGTAGGAACTGCAGATGCTGGAGAATCCGAGACAACAAGGTGCAGAGCTGGATGAACACAGCAGGCCAAGCAGCATCACAGGAGCAGAAAGGCTGACGTTTCAGGCCTAGACCCTTCATCAGAAATTTCTGATGAAGGGTCTAGGCCT
>NW_025965713.1:157881-162988 GCF_021869965.1 Rhincodon typus | reverse complement strand
CAAATGCTGGCAAATGGGACTAGATTATTTTGGGATATCTGGTCAGCGTGGATTGAAGGGTCTGTTTCCATGGTGTATAATTCTATGACTCTAGGACCTGCAGCATAGGCACGAAGCCTGCTGCTCCCAAACCTGTTATATCCTTTGTGTGAACAGGCCCTGCACCTCTGCAAGTCCTAATTCCACTCCTACCGTCCAAATACATCCCACACTGTTGATACAGCAACACTCTGGCAAGTTGAATGCTTGACTCTTTAAATAATGTTAGTTTAATGTTTATCTTGAATCTTCAAACTTGTTGTTTGCAGTATGATCAATGAATATATATTGCCCAAACTGCAAATCATGCTTGATCAGCAACTCATCCATCATATTAAACATTCATTTCTTCCACCCCTGGTACCCAGTGGCAATAATGTGTTTTTTTTTCCATTTTTGGAGGGACATGGGCGCTGCTGTCTGATCAGTATTTATAGCCCATCCCTCGTTCCTTGAGAAGGTGGTGATGAACTGCTGTTTGAATCACTGTAATCCATGTGCTGTTTACAGTCCCACAATACCATTAGGGAGAGAATTCTATGATTTTGACCCAATGACACAGAAGGAACAGCAGTATATTTCCAAGTCAGGATGATGAGTGTCTTGGAGGGGAACTTGCAGTTGGTGATGTTCCCAAGTATCTACTACCCTTCTCCTTCTAGATAGAAGTGGTCGTGGGTTTGGAAGGTGCTGTCTAAGGATCTTGTAGACAGTACACACTGCTGCTACTGAGCGTCGGTGGTTGAGGGAGTGGATGCTGGTGAATGTGGTGCCAATCAAGCTGGCTGCTTTGTCCTGGATGGAGTAAAGCTTCTTCGTGTTTTTGGGGCTGCACTCATCCAGGCAATTGGGAAAATTCCATCACATTCCTGACTTGTGCCTTGTAGATGGTGGAAAGGCTTTGGGAAGTTATGAGGCAAGTTAGTTTTTGCTGTATTTCTAGCCTCTGACCGGCTCTTGTAACAACTGAATTAAATGGTGAGTCTTGTTGAG
This sequence comes from Rhincodon typus, assembly GCF_021869965.1. Classification (NCBI taxonomy): domain Eukaryota; kingdom Metazoa; phylum Chordata; class Chondrichthyes; order Orectolobiformes; family Rhincodontidae; genus Rhincodon; species Rhincodon typus. The sequence continues at coordinate 161,956 of NW_025965713.1, read as the reverse complement.
TTTCTGGTCAATGATAACCCACAGGATATTTATCTTGTGGGATTCAGTGATGATGACACCACTGAATGTCGTGAGGCAATGGTTAGATTGTCTCTTATTGGAGATGATTATTGCTTGGCATTTGTGTGGTGTGAATGTTACTTGCCATTTGTCAGCCCAAGCCTGGATATTGTCCAAATCCTGCTACATTTGAATATGGACTGCTTCAGTATCTGAGGAATTATGAATCGTTCTGAGCATTGTGCAATCATCAGCTAACATTCCCATTTCTGACCTTATGATGGATGGAAGGTCATTGATGAAGCAGTTGAAGATGATTGGGCCTAGGACACAACCCTGAAGAACTCCCACAGAGATATCCTGGAGCTGAGATGACTGATCTCCAACAACCACAACCACCTTCCTATTTGCTGGGCATGACTCCAACCAGCGGAGATTTTCCCCTGATTCCCACTGATTCCGGTTTAGCTAGTTTTTTATTACCATCTGCAAGATGCTCTACAGCAACTCACAAATGCTTCTTCAACATCACCTTCCAGATTTGCATCCTCCACTATTTGGAAGATACACGGGAGTGCATCATCCTGCCTTGGAACTATCACTGTTCCTTCATTGTCACTGGGTCAAAATCGTTGACCTGCACCCCCACCCTGCCAACAGCACTGTGGTTTTACCTACACCATGTGCACTGCAGTGGTTCAGGAAGGCAACTCGCCATCACCTGTAGGGCAACGTGGGATGTACAGTAGATTCTGGCATTGTCAGAAATATTGAATGACAACCAGCTGGCAGCAAAGAAAATGTTGGGCCATGTGCAGAAATCATAGAAATTATTGTGCACGTGAGTGTGTTGCCTGGCTGAATGGGAAACACACATGGGCAAATCACAAATTGCAACCCTGTGTTTGAAAATAGGAGCAAAGAATTTTTTTTCAAAAGTATAGATTTCAAGTTAAGGCATGTTGGAATATTTTACTTAACTCTGGATAACCAAAGAAGTCGAGGAAGATTTGACACCATTCGGAAGGGTATAAAAGCAATGGAATAGAATGCACTACAGCATAGATTCACAGGAATGCCAAGAATCAGAGTTACATGTATTAACCAATATGAGTCTAACCCTTTCAATGCCTATTCTCACCCAAAATGAAGTCTTTATAAGATGGACATTCCCAGTGCTCAACCTGGTAATAAATCTGGTGCATGTATGACAGCTGTCCCCACATGTTGGCATGTTTGATTTTGCTGTGGAAAATTGGTCCTGATAATTAACTAGAAATACCAAAGAGTATAAAATTAAAAAGAGTAGAGCTGCATTTGTATAGGTCTTTTCACATCCTCCAGGCATCTCAAAGCACCATACAACCAATGAGTACCAAACTAGTGTCATCACTGATGTAAAATAGGAAAAAGACAGCCAATTTTTCACCTAGCTCATGGAATAATGTGATAACGGCTGGATAATCTGATTTTGTGACGTTGACTGGGTGATAGGTATTGGCATGGGGGATCACTTCTCTGCTTTTTTTTCAAAATCATGGTGTGGGAACTTTCCCACCTGCCAGAGCAGGCAGATGCAGTTTTGATTTAAAATCTCATCCAAAAGAAGGCACATTCAACCAAGCAGCAAAACCTGAGAAATGCAATAGAGAGTTAGCAGTGATTTTTGAACTCAAATCCTGGGATGGTTCTCAAACGGCAACAGAGCTTTGTGATTTAGAGGCAAGAGTGCTTCCAATTGAACCACAGCTGACAGACAAAATATTTTTTAAAAAATTTGGTGGATCAACACACTTGTTATGGAGACCAATATTACAATAATGGGTGGTTTGGGGTGGGGTGGGGGTGGGTATGGGTAGCACAGTTGCAGAAGGGACAAATACCCATGCACAGATTGCTAGAATGTATTGGAATTTCTGAATGGACTTGTATAGAAGGGTGCCAGAGATGCATTCAAAGTGGTACTTGTACTTACCTGACTGATGTTAATGGGCTATCCTGCTATTGCTATTGACTATACAAATGCTGATGGGGTTATTGCTAAAGGTTACCATTAGGAAACTTATGAAAATTTGGATTTATTCTTACCACCTCTAAAAATTAAATTGTATTGTACACAGTGCAAATAAATTTGCAAAACTGAAAAGTAAGATGAACAATCCAATATTGCTTTGGATTTACTTACACACCATTCTGAAAAGAGAGTGAATCATCACTTGTCTGATTCTACATCACCAGTATCCTTAATAATTAAATACTGGTTTGAAGTTACAGCATCCTTTTTACAATGTTTACAGAATGTGATGACATATTGGGATGATATGCATCTACTGGGTAGCTGTAATATAAGATGGTTAAAAAAAATGGCCACACAAATACAGGTTTGTTCTTGTGAAAGTACAACACAAGAAACTATATCTGTTTTGTTCTAACTCTGAAAACCACCATTGTAACTGTGTGTTGTGTAATAACTCATGGCCAAGTATGAACTCATCAGGAGCCAATGCATACTTTACAAACCATCATATAGATATGTTTGAGGAGGAGGCTGTATAGGAGAAAGGCAGTAAGAAACATTGTGTACCTTCTCTAAACGCTGTGGCATTTGTAACATCCATTCTAAATCTAGAAACACTGAAAGAAACACAAATGGGAGAGTTGTGTCTTAAGAGTGTCATTCAAAGTTGTAAGATGTGACATGCTTTCATGTTATTTATTTAGTGCAAATAGATAGTTTAAAAAGTTCTATTTATTCAAACAATATGGGCAACGCTACCAAGGCTCACAGTTAATATTCATCCCTGCTGCTTTTAAAATGGTGAGCTACTTTCTTGAACTGTACAGCACTGTCAGTGCACCCACAGTGCTGTTCAGGAGGGAGCTCCAGGAATTTCATTCAGTGACAGTGAAGGAACATTATGTTTCCATGTCAGGATAATGTGTAACTTAGAGAGAAACTTGCAGGAGGTGGTGTTCCCATGGGTCTGCAGACTTTGTTCTTCTCCCTGGTAGAAGTTTAGAAAGCTGCTGTCAAAGGAATGTGACGTGACATACAGGGTATAATTATTTAGTCTTGTTCCCGATAAGAATTCCAAACTCTGGAGGAATTGTGATTCACACTGTCCATCCTCATTCAACATTGTATCTCTTTCAAAATGGGAATTATGTTGTTGCATCCAAAGTTCCAATCTAAGACACACATTCCCAAAAAAGTTATATTAACCTTTGTGGCATCATTCTTCTTATATTGTTTTCAATGTTGTACTGATTTTTATCTGTTCGTGTGACTTTGTGTGCTGTTTGATTTGTAAGTAGTGAGCGGCATTTGTCTGTATAGATAGTTGCGAGATATTTCCCACACTCCGAGAGTATCACAAGACAATGGTGAGTATTTCATACATCTCAGTGAACTTATGAATCACTTTTAAGAATTAATTGTTAATCCTGGTTGTGATGTTCCATACACAATATATTGAAAGAATTATGGGTTTCAAATCATTGGATATTGATTGGCATATGGACAATCCATACTGCTGTGATAACAACACAGGTTAAATTGTAACAGTCTTATTCTTCCCAATCATTCCTGACTGAGGATCTCAGGTTTATCATCAGACCTCCAGGAAAGATCAACATTATTCACAAGAAAACATATATTTGATAACTAGATGCATTCTATGTTTTTAAAATGCCTTGGGATTATTCCAGGAATGACTTTTATGGCCCATCATACAAAATCAAATAGTAGAATTGTAGACAAATAAATTCGCAGTCCTACTACTGATTTGATGCTGTAATACTTTAGGAGTATTTGAATGTTGCCATTTCTTGCAATGGGAATGGATTCTAACAGTTGGATGTTTTACTACATTGAGTAGAGTTTTGGTGAGACCACATCTAGAATATCAGGTACAGTTTTGCTTTCCTTATTTAAAAAGAGACATAATTGCTTTGGAGTCAACAAGGTGCAGAGCTGGATGAACACAGCAGGCCAAGCAGCATCACAGGAGCAGAAAGGCTGACGTTTCAGGCCTAGACCCTTCATCAGAAATTTCTGATGAAGGGTCTAGGCCTG
>NW_025965713.1:149758-157381 GCF_021869965.1 Rhincodon typus | reverse complement strand
TCAATGTATGTGGGAAGGCTGTTTGACTGACAATCAATATGAGAACAACTGATCAATACTGGGAAACGCTGTAAAATAATAAAACTCTCTGCCAGAGAAGGCTGTGATTGTTGCTGTTCCCTGCAGTGTTTCAGAAGGAGCCAGAGATCAAATTTAGGTACAAGCCGAGAAATCCATTCCAGCTTCATGTTACACTGTTTATAAAGAGCTGAGTACCCCTTTCAGGTCGTGGTTGTAATGCGCAGCAACTCTGCTAGTATAGACTCCCTGCAATGCGGAAAGAGGCCATTCAGCCCATTGAGTCAACACATACCCTCTGCAGACATCCCATCCAGACCCACTCCCCTCCCCTATCCCTATAACCCTGCATTTCCACATGTCTAACCCACCTATCCTGCACACCTCTGGGCAATTTAGCATGGCCAATCCATCTAACCTGCACATCTTTGGACTGTGGGAGGAAATGCACTCAGGCATGGGTATAATGTGCAAACTCCTCGCGGACAGTCGCCTGAGACTGGAATCGAACCTAGGCCCCTGGCCCAGTGAGGCAGCTGTGCTAACCACTGAGCCACCGTGCTGCAGATAGAACAACAGGGTGAATGTTACCGCTTCATAATTCAGTCTACATTGGCAGAGCAGTTCCAATCTTTTGTGGTTTTATTGCACTTTCCAACATCTGTGGCATTTTATTCTTATATTGGGGGATTTACTTGATCACCTGTTCCCTTTCTCAATTGAGCAGAGTGAAGCTAAATGGCCCTTTCCCCTTGCCAAGCTGGTTTATCTACGTACGGTACAATTACTTGGCTCTCTGTTGCAAAGATGTCACAGGGGACTTGAAACATTAATTCTGCTTCTCTCTTTGCAGATGTTGCCTGACCTGCTGAGTTTCCCTGGCATTCTCGGTGTTTGTTTCCCATTTCCAGCATCTGCAGGGCTTTGCTTTTACCTCTATCCTACTGGCTGTGTGCTGATGTTGATTGCACGGCCTCAGGCCCTGAGATTGACAGCCCTGATTTTCCCACTGGCCTCGCAGATTGCCCAACAGTTGTACGAAGCCTGCCTGCCCCTGGCAATGCACAAGCAGACACCTTTGTTCAGTACAGCTCTCCAGGACATTCATACAGCAGCCCCATACATCACCCCAGGACCAAGAGCTATTGCTGATGGGCAATAAATGCGATTGCCCACATCCCAGGAATGAACAAAAGTGGGGCTTTACAGATGGACTAGACTAGATGGCGGTCTGCTGTAGATTTAGATGAGAATATAAGAGGCAAGGTTAGTAAGTTTGCAGATGACACCAAAATTGGTGATATAGTGGACAGTGAAGAAGATTATTCAAGATTACAAAGAGATCTTGACCTATTGGATCACTGGACTGAAGAGTGGCAGGTGATGTTTAATTTGGATAAATGCCATAATTTTGGTCAAACAAACAAGGACAGGACTTATACAATTAATGGTAGGGCCCTGACTAGTGTTGTAGAACAGAAGGACCTCGGGGTTCAGGTACATAATTCTTTGAAGTTTGCGTCACATGTAGACAGGGTGGTTAAAAAAATATTGGCACACTTGCCTTCATTGCTCAGACCTTTGAGTATAGGAGTTGGGACATCATGTGGAGATTGTACAGGATGTTTGTGAGGCCTCTTCCGGAGTACTATGTGCAGTTCTGGTCACCCTGTTATAGGAAGGATATTATTAAATCGGAGGGGGTTCAGAAGAGATTTACCAGGATGTTGCCAGGAATGGAGGGTTTGAGTTATAAGGAGAGGCTGGGACTTTTTATACTGGAGCTTAGGAGGTTGAGGGGTGACCTTATAGAGGTTTATAAAATAATGAGGGATATAGATAAAATATATGGCAGGTGTCTTTTCCCTAGAATGGGGGATTTCAAGACTAGGGGGTATATTTGTAAGGTGACAGGAGAGAGATTTAGAAAGGAAATGAGGGGGCAACTTTTTTTACACAGAGAGTGGTTGGTGTGCGGAATGAACAGTGGTGTTTGCAGGTACAGTTATAACATTTAAAAGACATTTGGATAAGTAAATGAATTAGAAATTTTGGAGGGACATGGGCCAAGCGCAGGCAGGTGGGACTATTTTAGTTTGGGATTATGTTCAGCATGGACAGGTTGGACTGAAGGGTCTGTTTCCATGCTGCATGAGTCTACGTGTGTCTCCAGTATCCTGGAAATAAATAGAGGGCTTTACAAGCTGGACCTTGTCTGTTAGTTTCTGAAGCACCCTTCATAGCCTTTTTGTAGATTTGTCACTCTAGATCACGCTGGTTTATATTTTCCAGTTTGGGTGTATCTACTGCTCACTGAGGTGAGGAATATTCACGTTGAGGACTGTAACCAATCTTTACATTCGAGTATCAGTGAGCAACGTCTCCCAGGTCAAGCATCAGTAGCAATGCAATTAGAATTGAATCTAAGAGTATCAGTGCAGAAAGAAATATGGATGGGATTAGGGCTGTCAAGGAGAAAATTCTATCCAAACATTCAGGTCTAAGGTTTTGTACTCTACACTCAAATATTACCCAGGACACTTTTATAATCCAGGGAAATAATTGCATATGTTGTTAGTCACAAACTCCAATGATTCATTTAATACAGTCACCGACCCCCCCACCCCCCACTTCAAACACACTTTCTTTCAATGCTCTAGCATTAATCCAGCAGGACTCTGTCCAACTGCAAGGATCAGAATCAAGTCTTCAAGCAGGAGATTTATCATGCATCGAAGTCTGGAGAGAGTACACGCTGGAGAAATGGCAAATTATCTCAGATTTGCACAAACAGAGACTTGGGGACAGACAACGGGTTTAGTGGCAAAGGTAATATAGTTTTCTATTCAAAAATTATAAATATGTATGTTTGTATAATGAAGTAGCCATGGGGAAAGAGTTTGTATAAGCTGATGGCTCTGAAAGGTTTAATGTTCAAGTTACATTAGCTCAATCCAATATGATGATATTGTTGCAGGGAGCAAATGTATTGTGCATAGATACCGAGGGCCCTTAGTCATTAAGCCTGACTAGTCATGTGACTATATTTATTGCTATTGTCCAATAACCATCTCTGCAGGCGCAGAGATACTATATGGGCCCAGATCATTGAAGGTGGCAGGACTGACAGCAGTGCCTTTGGCTTTCTTGTTGGGGCACAGTGCAGGAGCAAGGAGGTGTTGTTGAATTTGTATCAGACGCTTGTCAGGCCTCCGCTGGAGTACCGAGGATGGCTGTGGGCGCCACATCACAAAAGGGATTGGAGCGAGTGCCAAAGTGGCTTACTAGAACGGTTCCAGCGATGAAGAACTTTGGTTACGAGGACAAGTTGGGGACTGCGCTTCCTGGAGACAACAAGGCTGAGAGGAGATTGGATGGAGGTTTGCAAAATTATGAACGCGCCGGGTTCAGCAGATAGTCTGAAACCGTTCCTGTTTGTAAAATGAACAAGATTGAGAGGGCATAAATTGAAAATGATTTGTAAAAGAAGCAAGGGTGATGCGTGAAAAAAAAACTTTCTCACACAGCGAGTGTGGAACGCAGTGCCTGGAAATGTGGTGGAGGCGGGTTCAATAGAGGGGCATTGGCTGATTATTTGGATAAATATAATGTGCCAGGGTGTGGGGAGAAAACAGGGGTAATGACGCTCGTTTGTAGAGCCGGAACAGACAAGATGGGCTGAATGGCGTCTTTCAGCCCCTTGAGACTTCTGTGATTCTGGAGTGTCGTACTTCCTCAGTATTGCACCGAGGAATCAGCCTAGAATTTGCTCAAAAATTGCTTTTTTTAGAGGTCAGAATGCAGAATAGTTTGTCCTGTGGGAGATTCTGGAGCGAGGCTCGAACCTGCAAATCCCCGGTACAAGGGAGAGAGTGCTGTCAACCGAGCTGGCGAAAATAATGCAAGGATAGCGAGGAGAAATGCAGTAGGTCGGAATGCATATTTAGCAGGAAATGCTGGTACGAGACTCAGCTTGGGAACAAACAAATTAAAGCTCAATGGCACTCATCTCCATCAGCTCAACGCAGCAATGCTACCCAAGCAGAAATCGTCTTTGCCTGCTGATATTCAAGTGCTGCTAGGGTTCATTGGGTTTTCATAATATATTTTTGTTTCATCTCGCAGTGAAAAATGATCCTAAATATCTGGTGCTCTGCGGTCACAATTGGAGCTGAAATCCTAGCTCCCCTGTGTTCCTCAGTAAACTCCTGCAGCAGGTATACTGCACCCAGTTGTGACACGCTGTTCTGAGAGAGCCCAGGCTGGAGGAGCGTGCAGGTAAAATGCAGTTTCTTTCTTCCTTCGTGCATGTAAATAAACCGCTCAACAACATACAGGGCAGGGGAGGGGGTGGTCACAGGAGTGGAAAGTTTCTTTGGAATCTAGTTTGATCGTTGCCCAAATTGATAGGGCTATGTCTTCCCTGTTACGTGAAAGGAGGGCTGCAGACATCAGCTAAAAATGAACTCCAAGCCCTTCCCTAAATGGGGAATCTCCCACAGGACAAACTATTCTGCATTCTGACCTCTAAAGAAAGCAATTTTTGAGAGGGAGAGGCCGGAAGGGTAGCCCTACAGTAGAGCAAATAGCATTCATCACTCATTTGCTCACCCAGAGGAGAGGGGATGGATGTGTTAGCTCCAGTTGAATTTCATGATACTCCTTGTTCATTGGGCCAAAAGGATATCCCAGTTCTATTTGCAAACCCCGTGAAGCCATCGTTCTGTCATAGGCACACCAGAGATGTTGGCCATGCCTCATTCTGCAGAACGGGAGGGCCCAAGCTCAAACTCTCACTCTGTAAAGATTCGAAACGACAGAAAGATCTGTGACCAGTGTGAGCTATCTGCATCGTAAGGATGCAGGCCAGCTCTGGGAATGGAGGATGCAGGACTGAAGGGTAAATTACAATCCCTTTGCAGCTCCCCGTAGATTCTGAATGGCTGTGTGTACAGTATTGGCATCATTGATGTGGTAATTGAGTGTGAGAATGACTTGTATTTGATTTATACTTTTCTTCCTAAAGTGAGCGTTTGTCACCCATAGCACAGGGATCATGGAATCCAATAGACTTGGGAACCAGTTCTTAACCCCATTTACTGATAAGAGGCATGTTGACACAGGAATTTGTTCTCATCTCCTGGATATAGTTGGTTCAGATTCGCCAATGATCCCAGTCAATGTTCCGCAGTGTAAGTGGTCTAACAGACTTTATAGTTAATAACAAACAAACCAATTGCATTTAAACAGGAGGGAGACGGTGGTGAGCAGGTGGTGTCTGGGGGATGTTACCAGTGACGTTCAGAGGGAGATTGATAGTGCCCCTTAGTCCTCTTCAGGGGGACAGTGTTTCCAATAAAAACATAACAGTGATCAGAATCTAGGCTTCAAAACGATAGCTGGGGACGAATATGTCCGTTATTCGAAGAGCAATAAAGCACAGGTTAGCTGAACCTGAGAAACGAATCCTAACTTGGGCAAATATTGCAGGTGGAGTTGGCTCGATAGTGAGTTTGTGCATCAGAATATCAGCAAATGGGAAAGGAAGGGAGTGTGTTACAAAAACCCCCTGACAGAAAAACGGTTCAGAAAGAAGTCACATTAGGCACTGTGCTCAGGGAGAAGTGTAACCGCAGCTTTGGGGAAATAGAGGAAACAAACCATAGAGGCGACCAGCCCCCTTGGCTTGAGGAAGGAGAAATGGGATTTCAGTGTTTGCATCTGCTGAATGTTTCTGATTAAGGGAAAGCTGTTTATTTTTGTTCAAAGGGTCAGATACACTGAGTTTATTTAAAGTTGGGCTGCATTTTGCTCCTGGGAAGGGTCATCCCTGTGGTGGGGGGAGGAGTAGGAGTGGTTTGAGGTGGAATTCCTGACTCAGAGCCAACATCGTTCCTGGTTTCATGAAGGTACACGGCCAAACTTCACGAGGAACGTCCCAAACGTCAGGAGTGTCCCCACCCCCAGGAGTGTGCCTGTTCGAATCAGGACCAAAATGGTGCAGTTCCAGGAAGAGGTGGAGCCAGTTTAGATGCCATCTCAAAGGTTTGACTGAGTAACAGACGAGCAAGGAACCAGAATAAGCCACTCGGCCCTTTAGTCCTGCTAGCCCCCAGCCCCCATTCAATATGATTGTGGCTGCTCTGACTTTAACCTCAATTCTATATTGCTGTATCCCCCTGATAGGTTTCTCCCCATCCCCTTGGTAATCTGAGAGCATGCTGGCATCAGTATGGAAATGGCATTAGCCCTGAGACAGTAACAATGCTGGGAGATGGTTTGCAGTTGTGTTCCTCAAGGGAAGAACGTTCTGGATTCACTGATCTTCTCGGATTTTGTACACTGTGGTTTGGAGGCTTTAGGAATATCGGTGACCTGAATGCAGAGCTGAATGGCTGGAGCGAAATTGAACGCCCACAGTTGTACACATTGCATGTGCTCAGTGTCCCTTTCACCCAGAGTGAGAGATTGTGTGAATGATCCTCAGCCCGATCAGCTGGAGATTTGTGTCACTAAATGCTAGTCTTGGAACTCAGTGGAAGATTCTTGACTTTCCTTACAAACTGGGAACTGTGTTTTCCTGTAGCGTTTCAGTCGAAGAGATTCTTCCTCTCCTCATTTTCACGCTTTCTTTGCAACCTTAGGGGAAAACCTTAATTTGCAAACCCTCTGGTAAAAGAGGCTCTATTAGAGCCTCAATCAAAAAGGAAATGAAATTCTAACTGCAATAGCTGATCGGGAAACCTCAGTGCAAAATGAAGGAGTCAAACAACTGAGCCCCATTGCCAGTGATTCACTTTTCATGTAGCTTTGGTTGAGACACTAGCAGGCAGAATAATTGTTCCACCGTTTGCTTCAGACACAGGATGAGGGCACTCCATTTCTTGCCCGTCTGTAATAGCCCAGGCATCAGTTAAAGGTCACCCACATTTTTGTGGTTTCGCTGAATTCACGCTTCACCCTCTGCTCTGATGGGATTCGAACCGGTATCCCCAGAACGTGAGCCCAGGGCTCAGTATTACTGGATCACTGACATCACCACTACCTCACCCAGACACAGCTTTAGTTCCTCGGATCTGCTCCCGGTGCGTGTCCGTTACTCTGTGCATGTGTGTGTCTGCATGTGTGCCAGCGTGCGTCTGTCTGGGAGTGTGTGCATCTATCTGCGTGTGTATATGCTGTGTATGTCTAAGTATGCACGCGTGTGCAGGTGTCAGCACATGGACATAGTCAGACATGTGTCTGCGCATGAATGTTTAACTGTGTCTGTGTATGCATGCGTGTACGTGTCTGTGTGTGTGAGAGAGAGTGTGGGTGTGGGTGTGGGTGTGGGTGTGGGTGTGGGTGTGTGTGTGAGAGAGAGAGAGTGTGTAAGTGTGTGAGTGAGTGTGTGTGTGTAAGTGAGTGTGAGAGTGTGAGAGTGTGTGTGTGTGAGAGAGTGTGTGTGTGAGAGAGTGTGTGTAAGTGTGTGTGTGAGAGTGTGTGAGAGAGAGAGAGTGTGTGTAAGTGTGTGTGAGAGAGTGTGTGTAAGTGTGTGTGAGAGAGAGAGAGAGTGTGTAAGTGTGTGAGTGAGTGTGTGTGTGAGAGTGTGTGTGTAAGTGTGTG
>NW_025965713.1:141591-149258 GCF_021869965.1 Rhincodon typus | reverse complement strand
CACCTTTCCTGGCCCCATCCCCGCCTCTTCGACCTGTTTGTTTCTTCTCCACCTATCCTCTCCTCTATCCCTCTTCTATCCGCCTCCCACTCTCTCCCTATTTATTTCAAAACCCCCTTCCCCTCCCCCTTTTCTGATGAAGGGTCTAGGCCCGAAACGTCAGCCTCTCTGCTCCTATGATGCTGCTTGGCCTGCTGTGTTCATCCAGCCTTGCACCTTGTTGTCTCAAAAGTCCAGTGCAGTTGCTTTCCCTCAATAATTGAAAAGATTTGTGAATTCTACTGCACGGGAATGTGGGATTTGTAACTTCAATCTTTTAGATAGTGATTCCTTTGCTACTTAAACTTCATTTTGCTTGTTAATAAGTAATGTTTATTTGTGTTGCTTGTAATGACTGTATCACAGGGGCAAGTGCCTGACCTCAGTGCAGAAAACACACTGAAACGAAGCACAGGTCAGAGATGGGATTGCCAACATTGAGTCTACAACTCACCTGTCGATTCCACCTGGTTCCCTATTAGCAAGCAGACTGAGCGGATTTAGCTAACCCTGTTCATATAATAATTGTGTTATATATTTATTGTGGTTTTTCCAGTTTCAGGAAAAAAAACTGCCCCGTGTATTGATTCAGAGATAGTAAGAACTGCCGATGCTGGAGTCAGAGATAACACAGTGTGGAGCTGGAGAAACACAGCAGGCCAGGCAGCATCAGAGGAGCAGGAAAGCTGACGTTTCGGGTCGGGACCCTTCTTCAGAAATCTGAAACGTCAGTTTACTGCTGCTCTGGTGCTGCCTGGCCTGCTGTGTTGCTCCAGCTCCACACTGTGTTACACATATATTGATTGTTGCTTTTACTATTGATCATTATTGAAATCTGGACTGTCATATCACCCTTTGCTCAAGGCCAGAATAGTAACACTGAGTCTACATTTATCACTGTCACTTTGGCACTAAATCAGTTACTGAGAAATGCTGCAGTCAAGCAATGTATATGAAATGTGAATACACAAATTAGGAGGAGGGTAGGCTATTTAGCTGCTCGAGCCATTTCCACAAATTCACCTACACTCTTTGTATTATTGCACAGGTCTTAGAAAGGAATTGTACCTTTAAGATAGCTAGATGAAATCACAATATATGACGACACATATTATAAAGGTCTACATCATATAGTCAGCAATACATAAAGTAACAGCAACATGAACTGAAAACCAAGACTAATTGTAAATCTGAGATATTGCACTAGTCTATACAGTTAATGTTGTTAATAAACTTCAAGACATCTGTCTTAAGAAGCAGTGTATGTTACATGGGCTAATATAGGGAAACATTCAGTCTATTTCACACTGGCAGTGGTGTTTTACGCTAGGGAAGCCATGTCACATTAAGATGGTGGCAAGTGGGAACTAAAAGCAGGTGACAGTAAAAATGTACCAAAAGCTAACTGGTACTAAAGGTTAAATGTTGCAGTTGTGAACAGTTCTTTTCCTGACTGTCACTCACCATTTACGCAAACTTTATAACCTGTACTGAAGCACAGTAACCACAATGGAGGAACAATTACAGGTACATTCTTTCTCTCTTTAAGAAAACAAAGAGAAGTAATGGTGCATCCAATTTATAAAGCAACGGTCTTACAAAAGTCCTAAGAGCGTTTCGTTATGCGTGAAGCGATTCTGGAACAAAACAGGCCACAAACAACACACGTATGGTTAAAGCCTTACCTGTGTGCAGTCATCGGTTGATTCTGTCATTTTATTTTTTTCAGAAATAGTAAGAAAGCAGCAGAAAGGTTCATGTGGCATCACTCTGATGCTTCCTTTGATTCTATGATTCTATGACTCTGTGAGTGCCACATACAGGCATGAGTTAGTTATTTTTCTTTTAAAAAAAGGCAGCAACGTTTAAAACAGCAACGAGGAGAGAAACAAAAAGAGAAATATCAACAACAAAAAACATTGCAATTGAACACAGATTCTTTGTATACCAGCATTTTTAAAAGAGCGATTCTGTACAGTAAGTATAGAAAGTAGACATTTGAGCATGGATTGGTAGTGCAGTACTATACTGTCAGAATTTAAATTATTCTAACAAAGAATGGATCTGTATTACATAGATTGACATGTAGCTGAAAAAGAATGAGAGGCAGTCAAACTTCTTACTGCTTTGGGAAATGAAGCATTAAAAAGAATAAAATCATCTCGTGTTTGTGGTGATGACTGCAAAGATCCTGAAAGAAATTTCTAGTTTTTAGACGATCAGGTTAAAATTTGAGTCAACTTCAGGATTTGTGTCATTCCACTGAAAACCAAGTGAAAAAATTGGCCTATTCATAGACAAATATCAATGTGAAGGTACAGATAACTTCAGTGAAAGGCATATGGAACTGATTGTTGCCTCTGTGCTGATGAAATCTTTCCAACAAGAGCTGGGGACAGACCCACAGATTTTACGATTGACACACTACTAGAAGAACACAAGTTGAGAACAATTGCAACAGACCAACAGCAACTCCAGGTACTTGACTCTGCAACGACTTTTGAGATGTAGCTAATCTTACCCAACAAGATAGTGTTCAGCATTTTGTGACAGATGCAAACTATATTCTTCGTGTAAAATAGACAAATGGTCCAATTTCTTGAAGAAACCTAAACAGTTCCCCAGCAACATGTGGAGACTAGCCAACCTAGGAACAATGTCAAATATAGTTTCAGCTTCTATCTATGGCACACAAACATGTGAATTAAGTCCAAGGGGATGTCTGCAATGTCACAGCTCACTGATCCTAATCAGACAGATCAGGACCATAGAAAGGGAGTGGGGGTTTGGGATCCAAGTGAGAGGGGGAAAATCAGGACCAAGTAGAAAGGGAGCATTCATGGGGACGGACATAAGTGAGGGAGACACCCTTCCCCCCCACCCCCGGTTCCCTCCTTGAATCTCTGTCACTGAGCAAAATCAGAATAACGACTAACTAATTAAGTTATACAAAACATGTCAACTCCATCAATCTCAACAGTCAAGAGAATCTCTCTTTCCACACAAAATTCCTTTGGAGCCATGGTTCAAGGTTGCCACTGGTGTGTCTGCAGTGTCCAAGGATATGATTACATTCTGGTGATTGACTATTTCGCCAAATTCCATTGTTGTGCAACAAATCAAAAGATCTCTAGTGCAACAGCTCTTGACATATTAACTGCCATAGTCAATATGATCTGTGTTCGTCAACTAATTGTACCCAATAACAGTTCACAGTTGCACTATTGCATCCTTCCATGACATGTGCAGGAACTGGGGTATTGAATATTTTGTTTTATTCATTCATAGGATGAGGGCATTACTGGCTACGCCAGCATTTATTGCCCATCCCTAATTGCCCAGAGAGCAGTTAAGTCAAGCACATTGCTGTGGGTCTGGAGTCACATGTAGGCTAGACCAGGCAAGGATGGCAGTTTCCTTTGCTAAAGGATATTGGTGGACCAGATGCGTTTTTCCAATAATCAACAATGGATTTATGGTCATCATTAGACTCTTAATTCCATGTTACCCCTTGTTACCACTAACCTTAGTCCAAAGGTCTTAGAGTACACTGTTTGCACAGTAAAGTCCAAAATGGTTAAAAGTAAAGGATGTTGCCAAGATTTTCAGATAAGTCTACATGCTATTCCTCTAAGCAGTGGTTTGCCTTCACCAGCGGCTCTCGTATTCGAGAGACCAATTCTCACAGTTCTTCTCTCCCAACCACCTGTACATGATGAATAGTTGGAACAAAGAGAGAAAAAGGTATAAGATCATGATCAATAAGGGAAGGCAATGGCCTAGTGGTATTATCACTGGGCTGTTAATCCAGAGACCCAAGTAATGTTCTGGGGACCCAGGTCGAATGGCAGATGGTGGAATTTGAATTCAATAAAAAAAAATCTGGAATTGAGAATCTACAGATGACAACAAATTCTCTATCAATTATTGGAAACACCCATCTGGTTCACTAATGTCTTTTAGGGAAGGAAATTGCCATCCTTACCTGGTCTGGCCTACATGTGACTCCAGACACACAGCAATGTGGTTGACTCTTAACTGCCCTCTGGGCAATTGGGCATGGGCAATAAATGCTGGCCTAGCTAGCAAAGCCCTCATCCTATGAATGAATAAAGAAAAAGAAAAGAATGCTGATATTTATCTCAAATTGGACCAGGACAAAGCAGAAATTGAGATGGTCATGTGAATACGTATATTAGTGAAAAGATACATAACAGTGTCCAGCGCAGATTATACAATGATATCGCAAGCAGTGATCAAATCCTTCAACAAAACAGATGACTCATCAAGTCATACATGATCAACCATCTGCCATACAGGAAACTGAGATTAGCACAGCAGACAATTTACCCATCCATCCGCAATAACAGGCTGAACGCCACAGAGTGAAGCTCCAAGGCTGTGCTTGTGATAACTGTATATGGGCCAGATCCAGCCATACTGTATATGAGCCAATGCATTATTTTGATGTGTAGAGATATGGGTTGAATGTTACCAGAAATCAGCTAAATGTTAATATTGGTAAGTTCCATGGAGGAAGGAAGCATGTATCAATGATTCGAGATTTGGTAATAATTGCATACTGATTCAAGCAAATGGATGCAAATAGGCTTTCTGCAACTCACTCACGAGATTCTTATCTCACCGTTGAAGACTAGAGAGGACAATGTTGTTTCTCACAACATCGAAAATCTCGTTTCGACCAGTCTCTCCCTCTATCAGCAACTGACTTGCCAATGCCTGTGTCTTTCGGGGTGCAAATGTTGCGCACATAATATCCATGTGCATTGTGCTTATCAGAACAGGATTCTCATTTTATAAAGGAACAAAGAGGGATGTTGTCTTAGTAGACAGATCTCAGAAAGGCTCTGTATCTTTAACACAGCGAGATGAAATCACATAGGACCACTCCAGTCTAAAAGATCTCCTTACTTTTTGTCAGTTAAGCTAGAGTGTCAGTGAGTCAATCTGTGACAGTCAGGTTGTAATGGTAACATAAGTATGCATACAATCCAGACTATATGTCAGTCTGATTAATGTTGTCAATAAACTTCACAAAATCTGTCTCAACAACAACCCAGTGGTGTGATATATGTTACTGTACTTGAACTAACATATAGGGCAGCACTCATGTCACACTGAAATGGTATTTTACACAGAGGAAAACACATCAAATCACCCTCTTTCATCATGAGGATCTTAGACTCCATCATTAATCAAAAATCTATGTGTTGCCACCTTAAAATATTAATTGACCTTGCCCCTTTTTTAGAGGAAAGTTCCAAGGACACACAACCCTCTTAAAAAACACCTCACCTCCATGAGAAAAGGCAGTTGTTGGACTAGTGTCTATTACCTACAAGTTCTAGTCTGAATTTGAACTGAGAAGTAGCTGAGGTATATCATAAGGTCAGAAGTTATGAGCGCTCCGAAAGCTTGTGATTTTAAATAAACCCATTGGACTATATCTTGGTGTCATAGGTCTTCTGATGTTGTCCACCCCAGTCCAACACTAACAACTCCACATCGAGGTATACTATAATGTTGTGTCACTGACAGTAATCTCACTCATAATCATCACAGAGACAAAGCTCAAGTGTATATTGTTCGTGATATTTATACTATTGATCCAGATTGAAATTCCAAGTTCTGATAGTCATGTTTGAGGATCATCAGAGGCAGTAGAGAAATTATCTGAACAAGTGCCTCAAGTCCAAATCCTTCAAGGAGTCTTTCCATCTACTACACTTAACAGAAGGACATTCCCAAATTGTGTTTTCCACTTTGCAAATCCCATTCTCCATTCAGTGTATTTGTTTGTGGCATTGCATAACTGATGGTTTGATTGACAATTTTGTTATAGGACGGAATGTGTGTGATTTTAAAATAATTCCCAATAGTTATGTTCCTTAAGAATTGATTGCTCTCAGTTTTGGAGTCATTTTGGAATGGAAGTTTGATTGGACAAAGCTTAGAAAGTAGAAAATAGTTCTGATGAAGGGTCACCAGACATGAAATGTTAACTTTGCTTTCTTTCAACAGATGCTGCCAGACCTGCTGAATTTCTCCAGCAATTTCTGTTTTTACTGTAGAAAATAGATAGTCTGCAAGACACAATGAAAAGGTTCCTTGAAGTCTCAAGGCTAGATTTATATTATACTTTCTACAGCCTTGTTTTCCCTTTATAAATATTTACAATGTTAAACCAATCTATCTTTTGAACATTGTTGCGTGCTAACATTTAATAACATAAATCTTGTCAATACAATTAAATCACTTTTTACTATGAATGCCAATCTTCTAAAAAATGCGCATGTGGAAATTTATGGATTTGATGAATAATATTTGTGAAATGATTCAATCCACACTGCTATGTTGGACAAGACCCAAAGTAAACAAGGCCACTTCATGACTGTTAATTTAGAAAGGTATGCTTCAGATTGCACTGTAACATTTACACTGATCTGTTTTACATGAATTTTAAAATGCAGCAGGGATCATGAAAGAAAGGGGAGACCAGGCACTGAAGGAAGTGATTTCAAAAAAATATTTTAAATCTTTATGGTGTCCACAAATGATCTGAGGGACAATATTTCCAGATCCTTGCCATGCTGAACAGTATTATTTTCATAGCATGAAGGATGTGTAAAAGGGATGGAATTATGCTTGACCATGACTTTATGTCATTTTCCATTGCTGAGATGCAAATGAAGTAGGATTGATCATTTCCAGCTACATGGGAGCACCACCACTTACACATTTAGCTCGAAGCCAAACACCATCTTGATGGTGAACTTTTGCACCGTTCCTTCACTGTCACTGGGTAATCCCCTTCCTAACATGACTGAGAGGTGTCGCTACACTCCGTGGACTGCAGTGGCTCAAGACGACTGCTCACCACCACCTTCTCAGGGGGCAATTAAAGGTTGCGAATGAATCTTGCCTTAGCCAGCTATGCCCACATCCTGTGAATAAATAAAAATCAGTGTGTCACTTTATTTACTTATGACTATGTCACCGTGCATCAGACTGCAGGATTATTAAAGGGGTTTACGAGAGAAGATTGAAGCATATTTTTATGTTTTCTTATAAGTCACCGTAGATTTTGCAAACAATCAAAGTCTTATCATGTCAGGAGGCATCTCTTAGAGTGTCAGCAAACCTCTGACTTTAATGGACTCTGTTGGAGCATTGCAGCGGAATTGTCTGAATATCCTGAAGCTCTGCGTAAAGTTCATCTTGATTTAACAGTGTGATATTTTCGATATGTGAGTCACTGCAGATTGACAAAGTAACCATGAATGTGGTTTCCTGTATTTAACAATAAAACTGAACAGCAATTTTTTTCGTTATCTTTATTTTTAATAAAGTACATTTTTCAAAATTGCTGCTGTTGATTTGTAGTCTTTCAAATTAGTTCACATCAAAATGTTTTACCTTAGAACATAATCACATCCTGTCTTCATATTTTATCCTTACAAGAATTTCCATCCCTGGTCAGATTAAAACTTACCCACTTACTATTAGAGATAGCAAGAACTGCCGATGCTGGAGTCAGAGATAACACAGTGTGGAGCTGGAGGAGCACAGCAGGCCAGGCAGCATCAGAGGAGCAGGAAAGCTGATGT
>NW_025965713.1:140313-141091 GCF_021869965.1 Rhincodon typus | reverse complement strand
TGGAGTATAATAAGAGGAAAGTCTTGCTAAAAGTATACAAGGCGATGGTCAGACCACAGTTAGAATACTGCGAACAGTTTAGGGGCCCTTATCTAAGGAGAGATGTACTGACATTGGAGGCATTCCAGAGAAGATTCTGGAGGGACTGTTTTAGGAGAGGTTGAGCAGGTTGGACTTGTACTCATTGGAGTTTCGGAGAATGAGGGGAATCCTTACTGAAACATAAAACTCTTTAGTTGGGGGGTGGGGTGGGGAAGAAGAGCTTTGTCAGGGTTGATGTGGAGCGGTCATTTCCCCCTGTGATAGAGTTGAAGCTCAAAGGGCAAAATCTCAAAAGGAAGGAATCACCAATTTGAGAGAGAGAGGAGGATTGTATTTCCCCCTTACAGAGTGGTGAATCCGTGGTATTCTTCACCTAAGAGGGCTGCTGACGCTTGGTCAGCGAGTATATTCCAGTTGGAGATAGAGATTTTTTTTAAAAAAAAAAGTTAGTTAATGTTTATAGTGAACAGGATTTTCAGATAAGCCACGATCTCATTGAATGGCAAAGCATTCTGCTCCTACCTCATTTGGTCTTCTAGAAATAACACATTGTAAATACTATTACAGGAGCATTCTGTTTCTGATGTAGCTGAATCTTAAACTGAAGCTTAATTCTTTTTAAGATGAAATGCATATAGTTTTACCTTTTTTTTCAATTATTTGAACATTAATGTATGTCCATCTCATTAATTTTCTTGTTCTTGCATGTATTCTGGTAATGAGCATTTAAATTAAT
>NW_025965713.1:138331-139813 GCF_021869965.1 Rhincodon typus | reverse complement strand
TGGCCTGCTGTGTTCATCCAGCTCTACACCTTGTTATCTCAGATTCTCCAGCATCGGCAGTTCCTACTATCACTTGAGGCCAAGTATGTTTTTCCTCTTGTTGTTTCCCCCAACACCAGCCACAGACCCAGTCTAGCAGCTATGTCCTTTAGGACTCAACCAACTCGATCAGTAGTGCTGCTGCTGAGCCACTCTCGGTGGTAGACATTGAAATCCCCCACCCAGAGTACATTTTATACCCTTGCCATCCTTAGTGCTTCCTCCAAGAGTTGTTCAACATGGAGAAGTACTGATTGATCAGCTGAGGCAGGATGATGTGTGGTAATCAGCAGGAGGTTTCCTTGTCCATACTTAACCTGAAGCCATGAGATTTTCTGGTATCCAGAGTCAATGTTGAGGATTCCCAGCACAAGCTAGATGGACAAGAATTCTATGGCTACCCACAGTGTCTATGCCTGGACAAACTGTGCTTTGGCTAATGATGCTGCTTGGCCTGCTGTATTCATCCAGCCCTGCATCTTGTTGTCTCGGATTCTCCAGCATCTGCAGTTCCTACTATCTTTGGCTAATACTGCTACCTGCACATTGTAATACTGGCCTGGAGTATCTTGGGCTATGTGTGTTGTGCATACACTTCCTGAGGCTGTTTGCTGCTTATCTCTAAATCTCTAGTCCGACTCTAGAGTCTGAACACAAAAGCCAAGTCTAATGTTCTAGTCACACATGGTAAATTGCTCAATATTCAAGCCTGCCAAGCTGTTAAAGATTTAGTAACATAGGGACATAGATACAAGGGTAAGCCATTCAGCTATTCAGCCTGTTCCGCCATTTAATATGACTGTGGCTAATTGAACACTTCAATGCTTTTTACCCACACTATCCTCCTAACACTTTAAGCTATTGCTAAACAACAAATGATCAACCCCTATTTTAGATGTAATCAAAGATTGAACTTCTAAATTCCTCTCTGATAGAGAAATCCAAAGTTTCACCATCCTTTGAATAAAAACATTTCTCCTCATCTCTATCCTAAATGGCATCTGCCTTATTTTTAAATTGGGCCCCCTGCATCTAGAGTCCCCAGCCAGGGGAAATATCATACCTACATATATCCCATCCTTTTAAGTATTTTGTAGGTTTCCATTAGATTGTCTCTCATTCTTCAAAACACTAGAGAATACAGGCTCAGTTTATCCAATCTCTTTTCAAAGAACAGTCCCACCACATGTCCATAGAAGAGTTAATTTATATGGTCATTGATCATTCTTAGACAACTTCTGCAGCAATACCACCGCTGACCTTCCTCTGGGTACATCAGATGTTTGCAGGTTTGGCATAGCTGGTCCTTTAAACAGGCTGAACCAAATTTCAATGTTTACCCCAATATAGAGTGCTTGACTAGAATGTTTTCTTAACAGAGATGTAGAAGTCTGTAAGTTTCTTTTTTAGGAACAAAAACAAAGTTGCTGGAAAAGCTCAGCA
>NW_025965713.1:135205-137831 GCF_021869965.1 Rhincodon typus | reverse complement strand
TGATTGGCTATTAGTTTTGCATTTGGACAATACATAAGAAACATGCAGCCTGCAGTAGTAAACATCTCTTGCTTTCCCTCCTGTGTGCAGAGAAGAGAAAGAAAATTCCAAGCAGCTAACTATCTCTCTCTGCACGTTCCTTTCTTGAAAGGAAAACGGATAAATCTAGTTCAGAGACAATGAAACGGTGACTCGTCAACTGGTGAGAATAATCTTGAGAATTGGTATGCCCATAATTTCATTTCTTCATCAGGGAATTGGATGGAACTGGAAGGGAACTGAAGGAAAACATCTCATCGGCAGGCATAATCTGGACTGGTGTCAGAACTGCGCTTCATTGATTGTTCATTTCTTCCTCACTCACACAGTTTGCACCTTGCCCTGCTTCTTTGTCATCTGTTTATATGTGTGTGTCAAGTTTTTTTTTCAAAAAATGGGATAGAGGGTTGTTGTAGAGAGTTAAAAGTTAGAAATTTGCTTCCCCCCTCTCTCCCCCACCCAAACCCTGGTTCATTTTATGGTCAACAGTAATGTCCAGGGCTAGTTTAGATTAGATTCATTTATTGTCATGTATATATAAATATAGCGAAAAGTTGTTGTTTGGTGTTATCACACTCTGGCGCCATCTTGAAACATAGAAAACAAAGCCAGTTACAAATACAATACAGTTCATCCTTACATTTCCTTCTTGTTACAGACTCCAGAGTCTTGGGAACAGGGTCCGGGTCTCGACTATGATCATGATGTTGATAAAGAGGGATTCAGTGATAGTAACACCATTGAATATCAAAGGTTAGGTTCACTCTTGTTGGAGATGGCATTCGCACAGTGTGAATGTTACTTGCCACTTATCCATCCAAGCCTGGGTACTGTGCAGGTCTTGCTGCATTTGGACATGGACATCTTCAGTATCTGAGGAGTCAGAATGGTTTGAAAATTGTGCAATCATCAGTGGACATCCCCACATCTGTCCCTATGATGGAGGGAGGGTCATAAATGAAACAACTAATTTGGTTGGGTCCAGGACACTATCTTGAAGAACTCCTGCAGAAATGGATTCAAATTTATTCATAAAAGCATAGGAGATAAGAACACAAGTACCATTCAGTATGGTCATGGCTGATCATCTAACTCAATCCCGTGTTCATGTTTTCTCCCCAGACCCTTTCAGTGCTTCAGCTGAAAGGCCTATGTCTAACTCCTTCTTGAAAACGTTTAATGTTTTGGCCCCAACTGCTTTCTGTGGCAGAGAATTCCACGGGCTGACCTCTCTCCCTGGGTAAAGCTATTTCTCCTCATCTCAGTTTTAAATGCCCTACCCTGTATCCTTAAACCATGGCACAGCAGGCCAGGCAGCATCAGAGGAGTAGGAAAGTTGATGTTTCAGGTCGGGACACTTCTTCAGATTTTCCTCTGATGCTGCCTGGCCTGCTATGTTCTCCCAGCTCCAGATTGTGTTATCTCTGACTCCAGCATTGGCAGTTCTTACTATCTCCTTAAACCTGGTTGTGGATTCCCTCCTTCATCAGGAATATCCTTCCTGCTGTTCACCCTGTCAAATCCTATTATTATTTTCAAGGTTTCTATGAGATTCCCCTTCATTCTTCTAAATTCCCAATCAATATAATTGTAACTAATCCAGTTTCTCTTCATGTGTCATTTCTGCTGTCGCAGGTATCAGTTTGGAAAATCTTCATTGTGCTCCTTCCATAGCGAGAACATCGCTCCTCAAATAAGGTGATCCAAGGCTGAGTTAGATAGATTTTTGATTCACAAGGGGGTCAAGAGTTATGAGGAGGGCTGGGGGCCAAACAGGAAAGTGGAGCTGATACCACAGCCGGATGCCGTGATCTTATTGAATAATAACGCAAGCTGTAAGGGTCGAATTGCTGTCTCCTTCTCTCAAGCCCTATGCGCCAATGTTTCCTTGGCTCCTGGTGGGAAGGATTCCTCTGGGTTGTTATACAGTTATACCATAAGTAAGCTGTTGGGCTCGACCATTCAATAGGATCGTGGCTGGTCCAACATTCCTCACAGTTTGAGGATCTTCAGCAGTAGATATGCAGACCAATCTCGAAGGGAACAGCTGTGGGAGTTTCATTCTGGGCTGTCTGTAAGTAGCTGATGCTGGATGAAAGCATCCTTGACGCTGGCTCGACGAGAGGGAGATGAGGTTCAATGGTCTGTTTTGTCTGAACTACTTTTGTTGTGACTGGCATCCTTATGGTGGAGGGAGTGATCTCAGCAAGCGGATACAAATTGTCCACTTCAGTAAGTTGCAGGCAGCCAGTCACAGTTCTGCAAACTGTATTAAGGACTGGACCCAACTTCTTTTCATGGGGAGTGCATTCCCAGTCTGGGCAGATATATTTATACGCTGAATAGCACTGGGCAAGGACAGTTATTAGTGATGTACACTTCATGTGGTTAAACAATACTGAACCTAGATCCTCTAAATACAATGGTGGATGACTTAACATCAAATTATGGTCATTTCCATTGCAATCAAGATCCAGAACTAAAGGAGATTCTCTCCACCTCCCTGCCTCTGGTACAGGGAATCCTGTTTAAAGTTAATTCATTTAAAGTCAAGGACAACAAGGTGTAGAGCTGGATGAACACAGCA
>NW_025965713.1:132775-134705 GCF_021869965.1 Rhincodon typus | reverse complement strand
CGTCTGAGG
Organism: Rhincodon typus; assembly: GCF_021869965.1. Taxonomy (NCBI): domain Eukaryota; kingdom Metazoa; phylum Chordata; class Chondrichthyes; order Orectolobiformes; family Rhincodontidae; genus Rhincodon; species Rhincodon typus. The sequence goes on along the minus strand of NW_025965713.1, from coordinate 134,696 downwards.
AATGGGAGGGGGAGTTGAAATGGTTCGCGACTGGGAGGCGCAGTTGTTTATTGCGAACCGAGCGTAGGTGATCTGCAAAGCGGTCCCCGAGCCTCCACTTGGTTTCCCCGATGTACAGGAGGCCACAACGGGTACAGTGGATGCAGTATACCACATTGGCAGATGTGCAGGTGAACATCTGCTTGATGTGGAAAGTTTTCTTGGGGCCTGGGATGGGGGTGAGGGAGGAGGTATGGGGGCAGGTGTAGCACTTCCTGCGGTTGCAGGGAAAAGTGCCGGCTGTGGTGGGGCTGGAGGGGAGTTTGGAGCGGACAAGGGAGTCACGAAGAGAGCGGTCCCTCCAGAAAGCAGATAAGGGTGGGGAGGGCAAAATGTCTTTGGTGGTGGGGTCGAATTGCAAATGGTGAAAGTGTCGGAGGATGATGCATTGGATCCAGAGGTTGGTGGGGTGGTACGTGAGGACGAGGGGGATTCTTTTTTGGATGTTATTGCGGGGACGGGGTGTGAGGGATGAGTTGCGGGAAATGTGGGAGACACGGTGGAGGGCGTTCTCGACCACTGAGGGGGGGATGTTGCGGTCCTTGAAAAACGAGGACATCTGAGATGTACGGGAGTGGAATGCCTCATCCTGGGAGTAGATGCGGTGGAGGCGAAGGAATTGGGAATAGGGGATGGCATTTTTGTAGGAAGGTGGGTGGGAGGAGGTGTATTCTAGGGAGCTGTTGGAGTCGGTGGGCTTGAAATGGATATCGGTTTCTAGGTGGTTGCCTGAGATGGAGACAGAGAGGTCCAGTAAGGAGAGGGAGGTATTAGAGATGGTCCAGGTGAACTTAAGGTTGGGGTGGAACGTGTTGGTGAAGTGGATGAACTGTTCGAGCTCCTCGTTCACCTGCACATCTGCCAATGTGGTATACTGCATCTGCTGTACCCGTTGTGGCCTCCTCTACATCGGGGACCTACACTGGTCCTAAACCCCACCTCTTCCTCCGTTACATTGATGACTGTATTGGCGCCGCCTCGTGCTCCCACGAGGAGCTCGAACAGTTCATCCACTTCACCAACACCTTCCACCTCAACCTTAAGTTCACCTGGACCATCTCTAATACCTCTCTCTCCTTCCTGGGCCTCTCTCTCTCCATCTCGGGCAACCACCTAGAAACCGATATCTATTTCAAGCCCACCGACTCCCACAACTACCTAGAATACACCTCCTCCCATCCACCTTCCTGCAAAAATGCCATCCCCTATTCCCAATTCCTTCACCTCCGCCGCATCTGCTCCCAGGATGAGGCATTCCACTCCCGTACATCTCAGATGTCCTCGTTTTTCAAGGACCGCAACTTCCCCCTCTCAGTGGTCGAGAACGCCCTCCACCGTGTCTCCCACATTTCCCACAACTCATCCCTCACACCCCATCCCCGCAATAACAACCAAAAAAGAATCCCCCTCGTCCTCACGTACCACCCCACCAACCTCCGGATCCAACGCATCATCCTCCGACACTTTCGCCATCTGCAATCCGACCCCACCACCAAAGACATTTTGCCCTCCCCACCCTTACCTGCTTTCCAGAGGGACCACTCTCTTCGTGACTCCCTTGTCTGCTCCAAACTCCCCTCCAGCCCCACCACAGCCGGCACTTTTCCCTGCAACCGCAGGAAGTGCTACACCTGCCCCCATACCTCCTCCCTCACCCCCATCCCAGGCCCCAAGAAAACTTTCCACATCAAGCAGATGTTCACCTGCACATCTGCCAATGTGGTATACTGCATCCACTGTACCCGGTGTGGCCTCCTCTACATCGAGGAAACCAAGCGGACGCTCGGGGACCGCTTTGCAGAACACCTACGCTCGGTTCGCAATAAACAACTGCACCTCCCAGTCGCGAACCATTTCAACTCCCCCTCCCATTCCTCAGACG
>NW_025965713.1:131135-132275 GCF_021869965.1 Rhincodon typus | reverse complement strand
GAGGCCAGGTCATTGAGTACATGTAAGACTGAGATAGATAGGTTCTTGATTGTCAAGGGCATCAAGGGTTACAGGGAGAAAGGGGGAGAATGGGGTTGAGGAACTTATCAGCCATGATTGAATGGCGGAGCAGACTCGATGGCCTGAATGGCCTAATTTCTGCTCCAATGTCTTATGGTCTTATGGTCTTATGGTCTTATAGCTTGCCTTTCTCATCTCCTTTAAACTTACCTATGTCCCTTAGTAATTGACATTTCTACACTGGGAAAAGACCCTGACAATCCTCTACATCTTTTAAATGAGAGCTTTTATCTGGACCTGAATCAATGTATCTTCAGAGCACATGAATAGAGGCTGCAGAGTTTTAGATGAGTTCAAACTAAGCTTAAGTGGATGAAAATGGAAGGCTGAGCAGGAGATCATAGAATTGATCAGAATGATTTGCTGCATGAAACCCCTCAGATCTTTGGACATTCTATAGCTATCAGCTGGAGCAGTGAGATTGTGCATTAAGAAATGGATTCAAATGTCACTCTATCGTGAAATCTGATCACAGGGGTGAGAAAGTCAAAAGAAACAACTTTAAGGGAAGCATTGACTTCCATATGAATTGATGTTAAATTCAGAGTTTGGTTCCTGCAGACACTTTTCTTGCTTGGAATAAGCATTGCATAGATACTGTACACATGCAGTAGTGTATGTTCCTAGCTGAAATAGCTTGCATAATAAAATAATTCATTAATTGTAAAGAAGCATGGCACAGTTTAGTAGTATAGGACAGGAGGTAGGCCAGGGATCAAAGCGAGGGAGTGAAAGCATGAGGAAAGTTCTTGAGAGTAGGAAGGCCACATAATAAGTCTGCATGAAACAATTTTAAGCTGAAATTCACCACTTTAAACTCACATGTTAGCCTTATTTTATTGACAACTTTAAAACAAAATGACTTTAAATGAAGAGATAGTAGGAACTGCAGATGCTGGAGAATCTGAGATAACAAGGTGTAGAGCTGGATGAACACAGCAGGCCAAGCAGCATCAGAGGAGCAGGAAGGCTGACGTTTTTCTGAAGAAGGGTCTAGGCCCAAAACGTCAGTCTTCCTGCTCCTCTGATGCTGCTTGGCCTGCTGTGTTCATCCAGCTC
>NW_025965713.1:125653-130635 GCF_021869965.1 Rhincodon typus | reverse complement strand
TCAGAACCCCCTTCCCCTCCCCCATTTCTGAAGAAGGGTCTAGGCCCAAAACGTCAGCCTTCCTGCTCCTCTGATGCTGCTTGGCCTGCTGTGTTCATCCAGCTCTACACCTTGTTATCTCAGATTCTCCAACATCTGCAGTTCCTACTATCACTGATATAATCTTAGCATTTTTTTCATTACTCAGGGCACCATAGTACCATAATAGAGGGAAGCTTTACCATCTTGCTATGTAACCAATTTAAAACAGGTCTAATAACCCTATACTCAACTACAGATGGATCCCTGACAATGAGGCTGCGTAAACAGCCGTGAAACATGAGAATGACCATTAACCCAATCTCTCGAGCATATATTGGTAACAACAGAATATACACTGCAGTTGATTTGTGAGATACTGCTTTATCACATTATCAGATACTCACTTCTACATGTTACATATATAACAGCTGGAAATCCCCAAAAACATCCAAAATTTAGTGAACGACAAAAACTGTAAAAGTTCATCCAATTATATAGGAGGAGGATGAAGACAGTAGCGATCTTAACAGGGGCCAACAAACCCGGTCTCCCTGTACCAAATGGAATAAAAACTTTGAATGCAGAGCAGGAGTAGGCCATTCGAGCCCTCCAGCCTACTCTGCCGTGCAAAAAAAGCATGGTTGTTTGGATCAAGGCTAAACTCCAAATTTCCACCCAACCCCACCACTGACTCCTTTGTTTGCCAAGAATCTACCTACCACTGTCTCAAAGTCAGTCAATGACCCCTCCTCCAGGTGTGAGAGTGTAGGCCAGTGAACGCAGGGGTGACGGGTAAACAGGAGAGGCTTGTGTGTGCAAGGATAAAGACAGCAGAGCTTTGGTTGATCTCAGTTTATGAAGGTTAGCATATGCAGGACACCAACCTGGAGCACATTGGTCAAGTCTGAGATAATGACGATATGAAGAGGGGTATCAGCAAAAGATGAGTGGAGACAGAGGTGAATTTGGACAATGGTGCAGAAATGGAAATTTGCAGCCTCAGCAAAGATGCAGACCTATGGTCAGAAATGTATCCAAACACTGAGGTAGGGAACAGTCTAGCCCAGCATTCAAGGTGTTTTGAAGCAGTGTGTTTTAAGACTTCCATTTGACATCAATCCCAAATGATCTAGCCCTAATTTTAAGATGTATGCTCCCTTTTTCTCAATGCCCCCATTTACTCAAAAGGGAGCCAGACTACAGACCCAGCTCAAAATTGGAAATGAATAAATTGGGAACGAAAGGGGCACCTGTTTCCAACCATAACAAACACTTCTTCTAAATACACTAAAAATCTATTTTGTGGATATCACGAGTGCCATAAAGAAAACCACCTACAGGCCCACCTGAGAATGCCTGGTATTTTTATTGCTTTCTGGGCCAGGTTAGCTGAACAAAGGAATGTTACCATAACAGAGATTTGGAGATGAGTAGACTTCATACTCAAAACAGGCAATCTCATCGGATTATTTACAAACCCTAATGTTCTGCAATTATAGCAATAAAAATACTGTACATCTTCACAGTGTCCTAGCCAATATTAACCTTCAACCACATTAAATGAACAGGTTGCTAGGGCATTTTGAGATCAAGAATGAAATGGTGTTGGATATTTTGAAGACCATGCAGGTGGGTAGGTCACCAGGGCCTGGTGGGATCTACCCCAAGTTATTGAGAGCAGTTTTTAGATAGGCACACGAATAAGCAAGAAATTGAGGGATATGGACTATGGGCAGGTAGAAACAATTAGTTTAATTTGGCATCATGTTCGGCATAACATCACGGGCCAAAGAGCCTGTACCTGTGCTGTACTGGTGCACATTGTCTGGTCATTATCTCATGGCTGTTTTTGGGACATTGCTATGTGAAAACCAGCCACTGTTGTTTACAAGTGAATATATTCCAAAATTAATCAGTCAACTGTTAAACCATTTCAAACATCCTCAAGCACAGATCCCCAAACATTTTCCCCACTGTGACCCCCATCCTTGAAGAATACCACAAACCTTCAGTAAGAACAGCAGTGGAGGGGAGGCTGAACTTTGAGCGGGGCGAGGAGAAACTGGAGAAGGGAGGAGCTTAGAAAGAACAGTGTGAAAGGGAGATCTGAGAAAGCAGGCCACTTTAGCTCTACAAGGGTCATTTGTACCAAGGAGCTAGAGACTGGCTATCATTCCATTTGGGGTCCCTAAGCCGGATTTGGACAGTCCTAACCTAAAGGCTGTAATAAATACAACATAAATGCAAGCCTTTCACTCCTCTTCCAAAGGAAAGCAACCCCACTTCTCCCCAGAGTTCACAGAGCAGCATTACACTATAAAAGAGATAGTGACCATGGGAGCTTGGAAAACCTTCTCAATACTTGGGGGAATATATTACACAGGTCACATTGGGAGGGGGCCCAAAGGTAGCAGAACAAAATAACAAAAAGGCAATAAAAACTTGATGCGTTCCTGTGGTGAGTGAGGCATTCCTGAAATGGTGAAGAATGTTCTTTATCCTGTCTAGTTCATTGTTTATACTTTTATAACAATCATTAAAACGATATTTATGACACAGTAAAACAGGGTTTGAAGGATGTGCAAGTATTCTTTTTCAAACAGAAACACAAATTATAAGAGGTTGAGGTATTTTGTTCCATTTGGAAGCTGTGAATTTTCTGCTCTGCAGTATGTCTGTTTTTTTTTGTATGGCATGGCAAACTAACTTTTGAAAGCTGCAACCAAAATTCAATAACTGATAATGTTCATTTTATACTTCTGATGATGCATTTTATTAATACTCAGGGCTACACAGATGACAAGTACATATATTCATGGGTCTGAATGTAGACACTTTGACCAGTAAAATGTAATCACAGAATCCCTACAGTGTAGGAGCAGGCCATGCAGCCCATCGAGTGCACACTGACCATCTGGTGCATCACACCCAGACGCCCCCATTACCCTATCCCTGGTATACTGCATCTCCCATGGTAAATCCACCTGCACATCCCTGGACACTATGGGCAATTTAGCGTGGCCAATCCACCTAAACTGCACATCTTTGGACAGTGGGAGGAAATCGGAGCACCTGGAAGAAACCCACGCAGGCACGGGGAGAATGTGCAAACTCCACACAGATGGTTGCCGAAGACTGGAATCAATCCTGGGTCCTCAGTGCTGTGAAGCAGCAGTGCTAACCACTGAGCCACCATGCTGCCCAGAGCCAATTTTGAGATTATTTAAAAACTGCACAATTGTCTCACAACCCCCAAAACTAATATTAGATTTTACAATGCTGAAAATGACTGAAGCATATTCTGCACGGCAAGTGAATATGGTTAACAAGACTTCAAAGATCTCAGCACGGCTCAGTTTGGGCTCATCTCCCCCCTTGGTTTAAAAGGCATTTGTGCCAGCCCCAGGATTTGAACATTGACTGATACTACAATGCAGTACTTAAGCTATGCTAAGTTGTCATATGAGGCTCTTGTCTATCCACTCGTAGTTCAGGTGGACACCAAAGATCCTAAGTCGCTCCTCAAAGAGCAGGGAGTTCTTTCCCCAGCCAACAATCCTCCCTTAACCAACACCACCAAAGACTGGTAGCTTTATATCATTATTTGTCTTTGCTTGCTATGTGTAAACTGGCTGCTGCATTTATCTATACACCAACCAAAACTGGGTGAACCCAGGAACGGGTTTGGTTGTGATGGTCCGACAATCAAATATTGTACTGACAGAGGGTAATATTCTCACCGTGCCCCATGGTAGTGAGGAACATTGTTTAAATTTCTTGTCTTTGAAATTCCTGTCATCAGCAAATAGCGGGAAATTGATTTCAAAGAACAGCAAGCAACATTGTCTTCCACCTTATTATGGTGGAAGATAATGTTCCACAGCACAAAGTTGCTCAATCTGAGCTGCACTATGTTGAATTTGGGGGTGAAAACTGATTTCTGGGGCAAAGTAGCAGAGCTAGCTGATGGCCACATTACCTTAGCCCGATGAAAGTTAGGATCTGTAGAAGTGAGGAAAGGTGGAAGAAGATAAATCATTTTAACATGTTAATTTAAAAGAATGTTAACATTACATGTATCCAAATCTGAACACGAAAGGCCAAGAATACTTACAAAATTAAGTTCCATTGTAGTTACTATTAGTTGGCAGACCCGCATAACATTTCTCACATGCTAACATAAATAACTTCTTAACTGGTTTAAGATGAGGTTCCGGATTTAATTGAAGTCACACGCACAAGAATTTAAAACTTATGACATTAATTACTTTTGTGTCCAATAAACCACTTGAGAAATGGTAATAATGTGCAGTGATTCAACAGCTTGAGACAGAGTATATTTAAGTGAACGTCTACCTCGGTCCTGCATTCCTCAGCTTTTGAAAGCACTTGTTTCAATTTTTAGTTGTCCACCCACACAAAGTGACACTCTTTTGAGGACATGTTAAAAAGGATAATTTTCGGACTCTTAGCTGAGGGAACCATCTCTGCATGATTTAATATGGCCTTGAAGTTACTGAGTGCGCAAATGTACTCTTGCTCATGTGTGACTACTCGGTGCGTCAGGATTACAGTAAAGTGCAATAAATAAATAGTGAACTAGATATGGACTGATAAAGTTACCCATTCTTTGTAGGAAAGTCATCATTCTTCACACAAGGCAGTAATGAAAGTTGGTAATTTACGTGATGAGATAGAAAGATTACATAATTAAACATAGAGTTGTGCATTTGCTTTTAACAAAATGTTGATGTGTTCTCATTAAAACTGAACAAAATACCATCTACAAAAGATTCTGTCAATTTTCCTGAGAGTCTGTGTACTTCCAAAAAGGTATTCCTTCTCTAAAAGGTACACATGACTTAATCTCTACGCCAGCAAGAAGCCACTTAACTTCCATCTCCATCAGAGGAGCAGGAAAGCTGACGTTTCGGGTCGAGACCCTTCTTCTGAAGAAGGGT
>NW_025965713.1:115814-125153 GCF_021869965.1 Rhincodon typus | reverse complement strand
AGGCCAAGCAGCATCAGAGGAGCAGAAAAGCTGACGTTTTGGGCCTCAACCCTTTTTTCTGAAGAAGGGTCTAGGCCCGAAATGTCAGCTTTCCTGCTCCTCTGATGCTGCTTGGCCTGCTGTGTTTATCCAGCTCTACACCTTGTTATCTAAGGTGTATTAGTATTTGTTTTCAGCAATGTTAATTGTAAAATAACAGAATAATCAATTGGGAGTCAACTGACTAATAGGGTAAGAATGGATTTATTTTGAATAAATTGGAGTCAACGATTGGCAGGAAAAACAGTAGCTAAACAATGTGTTACCTTCAAAAAAGAGATGTTTCAGGCACAGTTAAGTTATATTTCAACAAAAGGTGAAAGATAGCACAAACAAATTTAGACTCTCTGTATGACAAAAGATGGAAAAGCTTTCATTGAAAAGGACAAGATGGCCTGTGACAGCTGTCAAGCAGAAAACACAGTTGATAACTCGGCTGAAAGTTAAAGGTTCAGGGGGAGGTGAATAAGCAAATAACAAGCAAAGAGGGAGAATGAAAAGACACTGGCAGGTAACATGAAAGGGAAGAGACAACAAGGTGCAGGGCTGGATGAACACAGCAGGCCAAGCAGCATCACAGAACATGAAAGGGAACTTTGTTTCAGTCTGGATGTTCTGCACCTTTCTGGTGTGATACAAACCAAGATGCTGTTCATTGTAAGTAGAATCTATTAACTATTCAGTTTACAGTTGTTGTCCATGCTTTGGACACCTCACCCAGTTTATCATTCAAAACTCTTTATGCAAGTACTCTTGTTGATAAGGCAGACAAAGGGGCACAGAATTTGGTTTGAGGTTCAACTTGATTTTATTAATAAAATATTCCCCATTAAAACACTGTGAGCATTTCCCAAATTTCCACAATATTTACTTTCTATCTAGCCCTATCCATCTGTGAAAGGATATTATTTGTAATGATCCACGTGTTTGAGCTGCACTGTTGGAACCACCTTTTGATTCATGTCAGGCTGGCTCTCTTCCACAAAGGGTGAGCCTTCACCTGCATTTCTTGGGTTGCCGCACAGTCTTCTGCCACGAGTCTTTGCCAAGTCTTTGCTGAGATGGTGGCATCCAGGTGTTCTTATTCCCCTTTGCCCACTGGCCTTGCAAAATATTTTGCTGTCCTTGGCCAATGGGGTTATGAGCTGGGTTCAAATTATCCAATGGGGTCGTGCCAATACCATTCACTGTGCCATGCTGGAAGGTGGAAAGTGTACCTACTCAGGCAGTCAAGAGATCAGAAAGTCTGATCGACCTTGGGCAGGTTGTAACTGGTCCCCCTTGATGCTTTGTAACCTCTTTGATCTTGGTTTCCACTGTTCTCTGTAGCAGAAAGCTGCTAGCTAATGTTTAATTTAGTGTGGCCAATTTTCTGCCAGGCCTGAATTTTCCAGCTGTGGGTCAACTTAGAATGTTCAATTTTGGGCACATCATCACTTTAACACACAATTCCTTCCTCAAACCACTTCCACCTTTTGCCTGTTTACATCTAACAAGCTAATTAACACATTAACCCAATCGCTTGCTTAACAATGAGCAATATTGACAGCTTTCCCTCTTTAAAAATAGTCTTTTGAAGACATACAAATGATTCTTGTACAAAACTAACAAAAATGAAAGACATTTTTGTCATATTCTACACATTTAAAAGCAACTGTTGAGTAACAAAATTATTTTTTCATACTCTCTGTCATACGATCAAAAACTTCCTACCCATCTTTTTCTTAAAACTTTACACGATAATGGGAGGTATTCCTCGGACAGTGATTTCCAGGTTCCACCTATTTACTTGGGTGCTATATACCCTGAAATAGACATTCCTTCCTGCTATCCCTATCAGCTTTATAGATTTTGCACTTTCCCAAGTCTCCATCAAGCCAATCTATGTAAGTCTACATCAGGTCACCTTTCCTCCAGCCCCAGACAAGTGTGGTAATGCGCCCTCTGGAAACCAGGGGGCTGCTCACTGTCAATGGCACCAACTTTTTCTCTCCCATGCTCAATCATCTTGTCCCCTGAGATATTGAGTTGCCCTTCCCCCTTTCACTATTGTCATCTCCTCCACATCCCAGCATTCTGTCTCCAAATTCCTCAGAATTCAGTTTCACTGTCTCCCGTCTAGCCACATTGCCTCACTCTCCAGATAACCCCTTCCCTTGACATTTGGTGTACAGACCCCTATGACTTACCACGACCCACCCCCTTAAGTCAATTAGCTGGGCAGCTCTAATAATGAGTGACCAAATCCCTGGCAGATGCCTGTATGGCTCCTCTTAGCTCCATGCCACCTATGGACAAAGACTTCTCAGGTGTCTGGGAAGTTGAGTGGTACTGAACATTATGCAATAATCAGTAAACATTCTTACTTTTGACCTTATGATGGAAGGATCATTGATGGGGCAGCTGAAGTCCTGAGGAAGTCACGCAGTGATGCCTTGGGATTAAGATAACCGGCCTCCAACAACCACAAAGTACTTGCTTTGTGCTAGGCATGACTCCAATCAGTGGAGAACTTTTCTCTGTTGCTCATTGACTTTAATTTTGCCAGGACGTTTCGATGCCACACTTGGTCAAATATTACCTTAAGGTCAAGGATGGAGTTTGGCTGTTTTGTCTATGTTTGACCAAAGCTGTAATGAGGTCAACAGCTGAGTGGCCCTGGTCTACCCTAACTGACCACTAGATAGGTTATTGCTGAATAAGTGTCACTTGATGGCACTTTCACAAACCCTTCCATTACTTTGCCGTAGTGTGAGAGTATATCATTGGGATGCTAATTCTGTGGGTTGAATTTGTTCTGCTTTTGATCGTAGGACATACCTAGGCAAGTTTCCATATTGATGAGTAAATGTTACTGTTGTAGTTGTACAGGAACAGCTTGACTAGGGCTTCAAGCACAAATTAAATCACTCATTCTTGTGCACAAGCGTTCAGTATCATTGCCAGAATGTTATCAATGCCTGTAGCTTTTGGAGTATCCAGTGCTAAGAGCTGTTTCTTGATATTGTGTGGACTCATGGAGTGAATCAAATTAGCTGAAGACTGGTATCTATGTTTCTAGGGACCTCAGGAGGAGACAGCAACTCTGGCAGAAGATGTTTGCAAATGCTTCAACCTTGTCAGAGATAACAAGGTGTAGAGCTGGATGAACACAGCAGGCCAAGCAGCATCAGAGGAGCAGGAAAGCTGATGTTTCGGGTCTGGACCCTTCTTCAGAAAAAAATTTTTTGAACTCATTTGCACGAACGTACTTGATTCTCCCATTGTTGATGATGGGGATAAGTTTGCATCCTTCTCCTCCTGTCAATTGTTTAACCATCCACCATTCAGAACTGGATGTAGCACAACTGCAGAGTTTTGATCTGATCCATTGCCTGTGAGATTGCTTTATGCTGTCTATCACTTGCTGTTTTCATTGGCCTGTGTTTGAGCTTCACCAGATTGAATCCTGTTTTGTTAGATATGCCTGGTGCTGCTCTTGGCATGACCTCCTGTAATTGTCATTGAGCCAGGCTTGATCCCCTATCTTTATAATAATGGTAGATTTAGGTATATGTGGGCCTTGAGGCTACAGATTGTGGTTGAATACAACTTTGCTGCAGCTGATGGCCCCCAGTGTCTCACGGATACCCAATTTTAAGTTCTAGGTACATTTTGAAATTAATGAATTTAGCACAGTAATAGGACCACACAAAATGATGGAGGGTGAGCTTAGCATGAAGATGGGACTTTGTCTTCATGAGGACTGTGTAGTGTTCAATCCTCCAATTACTCTTATGGATAGACGCATGTGGGACCGATAGATTGAGTACAATTTTTGAGTCGAGTAGGTTTCTTGCTCTGGTTGGTTCCCTCACCGTCTGCCGTGTGCCCAGTCTGATAGATACATCATTCAGGTCTGGGCCAGCTCAGTTAGTACTGGTGCTACCGAGCCACTCTTGGTGATGGACATTGGGGTCACCCACTCAGATTACACTCTGTATCCTTGTCACTTGCAGCTATTCCTCTAAGTAGTGCTCAACATAGACGAGTACTGATTCACCAACCTAGGTGGTGTGGAGAGGAGCTGCTAGCTGGTAATCAATGTGATGTTTTCTTCTGTATGTTTGATCTGACACTCTGAGACTTGTTGGAGTTCATATTCAGGACTTCCAGGGCAACACCATTCCAAATGTATACCACCGTGTCACCACCTCTGGTTGTCTGTCTGACAGTGGGTCAGCACACACTGGGAATGTGATGGTGGTGCCTGGGACATTAATTACAGGCATAATTCTGTGAATATAATTATATCAGTTTATTGCTTGAATAGTCTGTCAGACAACTATGCCAATGTTGACATATATAAGTATCCTGTGTTTAATAAGGAGAACTCTGCTTACTGGGCATATTATCATTTATATTGTCATATCATATATATTATCATTTACATTGCTTATTGTCTGATCTTATTTCTTTTTGACTAATTATTTTTGCCAACCACATTTTCCTATAGCAAAAGTGCTAGAGTGGATTTAAAGGGCTTTGAGATACCTTGAGGTTACGAAAGATGTTACAGAAATGCAAACTCTTTCACTGCATAGATTTTCTTCAGGCCGTCCCTTTTAACTAAAATTGGCTGCTGTTTTCTTTCCTGAAGCTGGCTATACACTCCCAATACTTTCTTCTGTGGTATCAGAGCAAAGACAGAGGTGTTGCTTTCTTTCCTGACCAATTCTCATTGTAAAGGTGTGTTCCTTCTCAGTAGGAAAGTTGCCAGTTCCGTCTCTGAAGTTGTAATTTCTGTTGGCGTGGGTACTTTTTCTTTTCTCTATAGACTCATCTGGATCCCCTGTTAACTGTCACTGCCTCTGCACTTCTCAGTCTGTCTGACTTGTCACCTGCAACATTACCCACAATTACTATTACATGTCGACCAAACAACTGGTGTCACACACCTCAATGTCAAGAACTAATACTGTGAACAGTTTTAATGCTTAACACCTCTCTGTTGTGACACGTTTCTGTGCTTGGAAGTTTATCTGAAAAGGCCACTCAATCTTCCATCTGAAGCCTATTCTTGCCAGGACATGCACTGCATGGCTGTCTGCCATGTATTACCAGATATTTACACAGTCTGTATTCAGATTATATTTACAATGTCATTAGGAGCCTTTGATCACATAGCTGTCTTGTAACTCCTTTCTACCTTCTATTATTTAGTTAACTTAATTTTAACCATTGATAGTTTTAATGGGCACACAGCCCTTTCCAATTGTAGTGACCTTCTTTGACTGTAAGTTATGGTACACAGCTTCCATCTTAATGCAGGTGACCATTTTTGTGGTTCTGTTGAAGCATTGGGAAACAATGGGTGTGGTTTTGGCACAGGGACCAGAGTAAAAGAACTTTTGGTTGTCAAGGGAAACAAAACCTGATGCCAATCCTGTAAGGTGTGATTTGTTTAGTTCTGCTGGTGCCAGACAAGCCATACTTGCAATCGATGAACCTAGATTGGTGTACTGAGGCTCAATACTAAATGTTGGTCTAGGTATATTAATAAAACATCTGGCTAGCCATCCCGTTTCTCCCTTCTCACTTGTGTACAGATAATGGGGAAATCAACCAAAACTTAAGATATAAACATTGAGCCAAGTGGTAACCAGAACTTCAAAGAGGGAGAAATAATCAGATACTGTCAGAATACTATTTCATATCTAATGCATGTGATATATAACTTGTTATGTTCTCTATAGAGACGTTTGTGTTAAAAATAAATTCAAGTTTCCGATTAATGTCTGAAAGTATGACAAAAGATGTTATGTTTTAAGGCTTTTACTGCAATAAATAGACTAAAAGCACTCTTGACTAAACATTATTTTTGTGGGCAACTTATAGTTTAAAAAACGGGACAGAACTTGCATCTTTGACCTTTAACATAGCTGAGAAACCAATTTCACACATACAGCTTACAATGTTCCTTGATTTGTCATTTGATTTTCCCAGACCCAGTGCAAATTGATTCTTTTCTCCTAAGAGTTTACTTCTATTCCTTCACTTTCCAAGCCAAGTAATATTTAATGCTAGAAATGACTTCCATGGTGAGGATTTTTCTTGGCAATTCTGTCTTTAGTATAAGCTGCACGAATCTTCCAGGCTCATTTCAAATCCTATTGGAATTAGTCTTACATCTAGTCTCTCCCATCAGTAAACCATATAGAATTTTGATCTCAGGTGGCTCCCCCTGTCCCAATCCTAGCAGAGTAATTCAGTCTATGAGTTTCAGGAATGTCTTAGAAACTCTGCCTCTCTCACAGCTCATCTCCACGGCAAAGTGACTCACACAGACCTTTTAGCCAGGTAAAAATTAGCTACCTTTGAGACCAGAATTCTCTTTCATTTGGGAGTAAATAGACAGCTTAAAACATAGATGTTTACGCCACTTTCTTCGGACTTTGAAGAGTAGTAATCTAATTACTGTAAACACAGGTGCTCCGGTCAATGTCTCCAAGTGTGATCACTTTTCACCTTCTTCCCAGCCACCAACTAGACCCTCTTTTTAATCTTTAACAAGCACATCACCCAGACTTGTTGTCAGGCAGATCCCAGAACAGGTCTGACAACCCCGTTCACTGTAGGGGCACCACAGTGACTCAGTGGTTTGCACTGCTGCCTCACAGCACCAGGGACCAAGGTTTGATTCCACCCTCGGGTAACTGTCCGTGTGGAGTTTGCATATTCTTCCTGTGTCTGTGCGGGGTTTCCTCTGGGTGCTCTGCTTTCCTCCCACAGTCCAAAGATGTGCAGGTTAGGTAGACTGGCCATGCTAAATTGTCTGCAGTGTCCCAGCATGTGTAGGTTAAGTGGTTAGCCATGAAAATGCAGGGTTATGGGAATAGGGGGGTAGGTCTTGGTGGGATGATTTTCAGAGGGTTGGTGTGGACTCGATGGGTTGAATGGCCTGCTTCTATACTATCGGGATTCTATGATTTTATGTGCCATAAAGACACAATCCTAGTATATAACAATCTTGTAAATCTTGTGTTTGTAATAAATTGCTGTAAGTCATAAAGTAGAAAGATGCAGATCTACAGTTTTAGGCTTAAGATAGTCCTTCAAGAAGGTGCGCCGTTGAGCCTAACTGCTTTCATTGAAGAGGGAGTTGGATGGGAGTTAGACAGATCAGAGGATAAGTCAAAAGTAAATTATTTAAAGTGCCTAGCTTTTCCTTCTACATTTACCTTCCTGTAACTAAAGCCAGCTTCACAATCACTGACCACCACAAAAGTTTCTAATTGGTGAAATACACTCTTGGCTTGTTGCCATAACAGTGGCAATTATCCTATTTCTTTGTCAAACATGTTGATTTATGCTGAGTAAAGCATTAACTATAGTTCTGGCTTTTCATAGATGAGCTGTTGTAAAAGATTTGTTTTTTTTATTCAGAAAACTAGATCTTTCATGAATACCCTGCAGGAATGCACATATAGTAATTTATAGTGAATGGGCCTTTTGATGGGAGTGGCAAATTATTTCAGCTTTGCTATTTAACTGCAACCATTTGGCAACAATAAAGATCGAAAGGTTTGTATTTATATTGTTACACTGACAGGTTGGAACATTGAAGTTCTGTAGACATTTCAAGAATTGTAATTCTGAAATGTGTTTTTTTTAAAGAGAGGGATGATACAGCCTTGTTATAGAAATAGTAGGAACGGCTGATGCTGGAGAATCTGAGATAACAAGGTGTAGAGCTGGATGAACACAGCAGGCCAAGCAGCATCAGAGGAGCAGGAAAGCTGACGTTTCGGGTCTAGACCCTTCTTCAGAAATGGGGGAGGGGAAGAGGATTCTGAAATAAATAGGGAGAGAGGGGGAGGTGGATAGAAGATGGATAAAGGAGAAGAAAGGTGGAAAGGAGACAGACAGGTCACAGAGGTGGGGTTGGAGCCAGTAAAGGTGAGTGTAGGTGGGGAGTTAGGGAGGGGATAGGTTGGTCCAGGGAGGACGGACAGGTCAAGGGGGCAGGATGAGGCTAGTAGGTAGGAGATGGGGGTGGGGCTTGAGGTGGGAGGACAGGTTAGGGAGGCGGGTACGAGCTGGGCTAGTTTTGGGATGCGGTCCGGGGAGGGGAGATTTTGAAACTTGTGAAGTCCACATTGATACCATTGGGCTGCAGGGTTCCCAAGCGAAATATGAGATGCTGTTCCTGCAACCTTCGGGTGGCATCATTGTGGCACTGCAGGAGGCCCAGGATCGACATGTCGTTCAAGGAGTGGGAGATACAGCCTTGATTGGCTTCAAATGTAAATTTTCTACAGAGATCAATGGAATGGGTGGTAACATGGAGAGCATCAAAGAAACTTCAATCAGATGACTGTGATCTCTTGTGACCTCAACAGGCTGATGGTTTCTTGCTCGACAGCAGACAATGTGTTAAGCTGCAAGCACATATTTGCTTTTATCTTTGAAGAGTACACAAATACAGGTTTTTAAAAGCTCACTTAATTCCAATTAGAGTAGACTAGTAGGATTGAAAACTCTCACTGTACCATCCTAAGTTCAAGAGTTATCATGCTGTGAAGCTCACAGTAAAGAACTATACCCTAGTTACCCCTGTGTTGCAGGTAAGCAAAAACTCTCTCTCATTCTGCATGATGAAAATCAGTTAAAAAAGGAAGCAGGACAAGGAATGTCCATCAGCCAAAACCAAGATTCCAGCAGACAAAACAAAAAATCTTGAAAAGTATCTGTTCAACATCAGGAGCAACATAATAATGGCCACAATATTATCTTATCTTTTGCTCAGGAACAACCCAGAACTAATCCAAATGTCTTTTTTTTAAATGACTTTTTCCTTTTTTGGACTCATCTCTTATGTCTGATCTGTGTGTATGTGTGCTGTGTTATTATTTTCTTCTCACATACCATAATTAATAAACTCTCTCTATTTGTCAAAAAGCCTGGTTAAATTGGGTCCTTTTAAAACCCAAGTTCATTTTTTCAAGGAGAATGGTATCCACAAGGGGAGGGAACTTTTTAAGATTAACTTCATTGCAACCAACCGAGGGAGTGGTTAGGGAAAGAAGGGGAGTTGGTTGATCCCTTCTCACCTGGGAGTTTAACATTTTGGGTATCCCATCTGAAATCGTAAAAATTGTGGTCTGATTGTACCAATTGAGGTGTTTTGAGGCCTCAAGAGTTTCAAAAACATTTTTGCAGATAAACAGAGACAGTAGGAACTGCAGATGCTGGAGAATCCGAGACAACAAGGTGCAGAGCTGGATGAACACAGCAGGCCAAGCAGCATCATAGGAGCAG
>NW_025965713.1:113478-115314 GCF_021869965.1 Rhincodon typus | reverse complement strand
GTGTGTGTGTGTGTGTCTGTATAGAAGTGTGTGTGTGTGTGTGTGTCTGTATAGAAGTGAGTGTGTGTGTGTCTGTATAGAAGTGAGTGTGTGTGTGTGTGTGTGTGTCTGTATAGAAGTGAGTGTGTGTGTGTGTGTGTGTCTGTGTCCGTGTCTCTGTCCGTGTAATTAGCAGACCGTTCTGTTGCAGTCAGTACTGGTGGCATGGAGCAGAGGAGCAGTGAGGGGGATGCTATGTCAAACTTATCCCTGGTTAGACCTCATCTGAAGCCCTGTGTACGTGTAGCTGTGGCCATCAGACTGTAACACTATGGCCCAGACCAGAGCCTCTCCAAACACAAGGCAGCCTGGACCAAAACTTTTCTCATATTCGTAAAGGCAAGGTGTCTCTTCCAGATGCAACTCGACACTCAGGAAAAGGAACACATTTTGTTTAAACACTGCGGTTAACGTACAACCGTACGGAGAGGAATTCGGAATGACTTGTGTCTTGGAAAACTTAGCAGAACGATAGACGCAGGAGCTGTTATTAATTAAATGTTCCGACAGCTCAAACACACCCCTCAGCCAATAAAACCAGCAATTTCAGACACAGATTCTCCCTCGCAGTTAAAGGGTCTTAAAGACGTACGGCCCGGAAACAGACCCTTCGGCCCAACTTGTCCGTGCCGACCCACATAGCCTAAATTAATCCGGTCCCGTTTGCCAGCATTTGGCCCCACATCCCTCTAAACCCACGTCCCCATCCAGATGCCTTTTAAATGTTGTCATTGTACCAGCCCCCACCCACTTCCTCTGGCAGCTCGTTCCACACACGCACCGCCCTCTCTCTCTCACACTCTCTCCCTCCTTCTCTGTCTCCCTCTCTCCCCGTCCCCTTCTCTCCCTCCCTCTCCCTATCTTGCACTCTCTCCCTCTCACTCCCTCTCCCACACTCATTCGCTCGCTTCCTGTATCCATCTGGTCCTCTCTCACTCTCTCACTCTCTCACACTCTCCCTCCCTCGCTCACACACTGTCCCTCTCTTTCTGTCTTCCTCTCTCTCACTCTCTCTCCCTATCTCACACACTCTCGCTGTCTCCCTATCTCATGCACTCTATCTAATTCTCTCCTTCTACCTTGCTCTCTCAAACTGTCTCCCTCACTTTCAGTCTCCACCTGTTCCTGTCTCTCTCACTCCCTCTTTCACACTCTCCCTCACTCTCCCTCTCTCTCTCTACCTCTCTCTCCCCCTCTCTCTCTACCTCTCTCCCCCTCTCTCTCTCGACCTCTCTCCCCCCTCTCCCTCTCACACACTCTCTCCCTCTCTCTCCCTCCATCAAACTCCCTCCCTCTCTCACACACTGTCTCTCCCTCCCTCTCACACACTGTCCCTCCCTCCCTCTCCCTCTCTCAAACTCTCTCTCACACACACTCTGTCTCCATCTCCCTCTCTCCCTTTCTTTCTCCCTCTCTCTCTCTCTTCCTCTCTCAAACTCTCTCCCCCTCTCTCCCCCTCTCTCCCTCTCTCACACTCTCTCCCTCTCTCTCAAACTCTCCCCCCTCTCTCTCACTCTCTCTCTCCCTCTCTCCCCATCTCCCTGTCTCCCTCTCCCTCTCTCACGCTCTCTCTCCCTCTCTCTCACGCTCTCTCTCCCTCTCTCTCACACACTCTCTCTCTCCCTCTCTCACACTCTCTCTCCCTCTCTCTCACACACTCTCTCTCTCCCTCACTCACACTCTCTCTCCCTCTCTCTCAAACTCTCTCCCTCTCTCTCACACACTCTCTCTCTCCCTCTCTCACGCTCTCTCTCCCTCTCTCTCAAACTCTCTCCCTCTCTCTCAAACTCTCTCCCT
>NW_025965713.1:112401-112978 GCF_021869965.1 Rhincodon typus | reverse complement strand
TCTCCCTCTCTCTCAAACTCTCTCCCTCTCTCTCAAACTCTCTCCCTGTCTCTCAAACGATCTCTCCGTGTCTCTCAAATGATCTCTCCGTCTCCCCCTCTCTCTCTCCCTCTCACTCGGTCCCTCCATCCGCCCCACCCCCCCACCTTGAGCGCTGCCAGACCTTAACGCTTGCTCCTTTCTCCCTCAGTACTCGTACGAAGGCGATGATATCAGTCACCTGACAGTAAACTTCTCGATCGTCTGGGACGGTGACTTTGTGATCGACAAGCCAACCAGCGTGAAAGGTACGGCTGATGTTCTCGGAGTTGGTGGACGCAGAGCGCGTCTGGTTCCATTGGTTAATAACGCCACCCAACCCCCCGCCACCCCACTTCCCCGGTCCCAACGAGCCACCGCGCCAGCCTCCCTCTCGACCGCAGATATTCAACTGCAGGGGCGTCACACTCCAGACGGATTGAGCGGTGCTGAGCTGCTGCAGTCCCTCCCTTGTGGCGTCGGGACGCCCCACCCTGTGCCCCGTTGGGGAGGGAGTTTCCGGACTGCGAAGGAATGGCCAATGTCATTCCACCCCCCC
>NW_025965713.1:111320-111901 GCF_021869965.1 Rhincodon typus | reverse complement strand
TTTCTGAAGAAGGGTCTAGGCCCGAAACGTCAGCCTTCCTGCTCCTCTGATGCTGCTTGGCCTGCTGTGTTCATCCAGCTCTACACCTTGTTATCTCAGATTGTCCAGCATCTGCAGTTCCTACTATCTCTAACAGCTGGATGTGTGTTTTCTCTCTCTGTTTTTCTTTCTCTCTTACTCGCTCCACCTCTCTGCCTCACTGGTGTCTTTGTCCCTCTGTCATTCTCCGTCTCTCTGTCTTCACCTCCTCGCTTCACGCTGTGATGTCTTACAGTGCCTCACGCACTCTAAATCTCTCTCTCTCTCACTGTTGGCAGGCTGAGGGCTCGTGGGCAATTGGAATTATCAATAAGAGGTGGATGCTGGATCAGGGGAAACATCTGTCAGAGAGGCAGGGAGAGAGAGAGAGAGGGTCAGAGGGATATAGAGGGAGAGAGAGAGAGAGAGAGTGAGAGGGTCAGAGGTATATAGAGGGAGAGAGAGACAGAGAGAGAGAGAGTGAGAGGGTCAGAGGGATATAGAGGGGGAGAGAGAGAGAGTGAGAGTGTCAGAGGGTCAGAGGGATATAGAGGGAGAGAGAG
>NW_025965713.1:110167-110820 GCF_021869965.1 Rhincodon typus | reverse complement strand
CCCCCTCACACACACACACTCTTTCTCTCTCTCCCCCTCACACACACTCTCTCACACTCTCCCCCCTCATACACTCTCTCTTCCCCTCACACACAAACTCTCTCTCTCCCCCTCACACTCTCTCTCTCTCTCCCTCACACACACACACTCTCTCTCCCCCTCACACATACACACTCTCTCTCTCCCCCTCACACACACACTATCTCACTCACTCTCTCTCTTCCCCTCACACACAGTCTCTCTCTCTCTCCCCTCACACACACTCTCTCTCACACACTCTCTCTCCCCCTCACACACACTCACTCTCTCTCTGATACACTCTCTCTCTCCCCCTCACACACTCTCTCTCACACACACTCTTTCTCTCTCCCCTTTACACACACACTCTCTCTCTTTCCCCCTCACACACACACTCTCTCTCTCCCCATCACACACACTCACTCTCTCTCTCATACACTCTCTCTCTCCCCCTCACACACTCTCTCTCCCTCACACACACTCTCTCTCACCCTCACAAACTCTCTCTCTCTCACACACTCTCTCCCACCCCCACACACCCTTTTTCTCCCTCACACACTCTCTCTCTTTCCCCTCACACATTCTCTGTCTCTCTCCCCCTCACACAGTCTCTGTATCTCTCTACCCTCACACAC
>NW_025965713.1:108989-109667 GCF_021869965.1 Rhincodon typus | reverse complement strand
AGAGGGAGAGAGTGTGTGAGGGAGAGAGAGAGTATGTGTGTGAGGGGAGAGAGAGAGGGTGTGTGTGAGGGGGAGAGAGAGAGTGTGAGGGGGAGAGAGAGAGTTTGTGTGTGAGGGGGAGAGAGATAGTGTGTGCAGGGGAGAGAGAGTGTGTGAGTGGGAGAGAGGGTGTGTGTGAGGGGGAGAGAGAGAAAGAGTGTGTGTGTGTGAGGGGGAGAGAGAGCGTGTGAGGGGGAGAGAGAGAGTGTGTGTGTGAGGGGTCGAGAGAGAGTGTGTGTGAGGGGGAGAGAGAGAGAGAGTGTGTGAGGGGGAGAGAGAGTGTGTGTGAGAGCGAGAGAGAGAGTGTGTGAGGGGGAGAGAGAGAGTGTGAGTGTGTGTGTGAGAGAGAGGATGTGTGTGAGGGGAGAGAGAGAATGACTGTGTGTGTGAGGGGTAGAGAGAGAGAGTGTGTGTGAGGGGGAGAGAGAGAGTGAGTCAGAGAGAGAGAGTGTGTGTGAGGCGGCGAGAGAGTGTATGTGTGAAGGGGAGAGAGTGTGCGCGTGGGAGGCAGAGAGACAGTGTGTGTGAGGGGGAGAGAGATTGTGTGCATGAGGGGGAGAGACAGAGTGTGTGAGTGGGAGACAGAGAGTGTGTGTGTGAGGGTAGAGAGATACAGAGACTGTGTGAGGGGGAGAGAGA
>NW_025965713.1:107905-108489 GCF_021869965.1 Rhincodon typus | reverse complement strand
AGAGTGTGTGAGTGGGAGACAGAGAGTGTGTGTGTGAGGGTAGAGAGATACAGAGACTGTGTGAGGGGGAGAGAGACAGAGAATGTGTGAGGGGAAAGAGAGAGAGTGTGTGAGGGAGAAAAAGGGTGTGTGGGGGTGGGAGAGAGTGTGTGAGAGAGAGAGAGTTTGTGAGGGTGAGAGAGAGTGTGTGTGAGGCGGAGAGAGAGAGAGAGTGTGTGAGAGGGAGAGAGAGTGTGTGGGGGGAGAGAGAGAGAGAGACTGTGTGTGTGAGGGGAAGAGAGAGAGTGAGTGAGATAGTGTGTGTGTGAAGGGGAGAGAGAAAGAGTGTGTGTGAGAGAGAGAGTGTGTGAGGGGGAGAGAGAGAGTGTATGAGAGAGAGAGTGAGTGTGTGTGATGGGGAGAGAGAGAGTGTGTGTGTGAGGAGGAAAGAGAGAGAGTGTGTGTGTAAAGGGGAGAGAGAAAGAGTGTGTGTGAGAGAGAGTGTGTGAGGGGGAGAGAGAGAGTTTGTGTGTGGGAGGGGAGAGAGAGAGTGTGTGAGGGGGAGAGAGTACGTGAGGGAGAGAGAGAGAGTGTGTGAGAGAGAG
>NW_025965713.1:105865-107405 GCF_021869965.1 Rhincodon typus | reverse complement strand
TGTGCGCGTGGGAGGCAGAGAGACAGTGTGTGTGAGGGGGAGAGAGATTGTGTGCATGAGGGGGAGAGACAGAGTGTGTGAGTGGGAGACAGAGAGTGTGTGTGTGAGGGTAGAGAGATACAGAGACTGTGTGAGGGGGAGAGAGAGACAGTGTGTGAGGGGGAGAGAGAGAGTGTGTGAGGGAGAAAAAGAGTGTGTGGGGGTGGGAGAGAGTGTGTGAGAGAGAGAGAGTTTGTGAGGGTGAGAGAGAGAGAGTGTGTGTGAGGCGGAGAGAGAGAAAGAGTATGTGAGGGGGAGAGATAGAGAGTGTGTGTGTAAGAGCGAGAGAGAGAGTGTGAGGGGGAGAGAGAGTGTGTGAGGGGGAGAGAGAGAGTGTGACTGTGTGTGTGAGGGGGAGAGAGAGAGTGTGTGTGAGGGGGAGAGAGAAAGAGAGTGTGTGTGGGAGGGGAGAGAGAGAGTGTGTGAGGGGGAGAGAGAGAGAGAGTGTGAGAGTGTATGAGGGGGAGAGAGACAGTGTGTGAGAGGGGGAAAGAGAGAGAGTGTGAGGGGGAGAGAGAGAGTTTTTGTGTGAGGGGGAGAGAGAGAGTGTGAGGGCAAGTGAGACAGACTGTATGTGAGAGGGAGAGAGAGAGTGTGTGTGTGAGGGGGAGAGATAGAGAGTGTGTGCATGAGGGTGAGAGAGAGAGAGTGTGAGGGGAAGAGAGAGAGAGTGTGTGCATGAGCGGGAGAGAGAGAGAGTGTGTGAGGGAGAGAGATAGAGAACGTGTGTGTGAGGAGGTAGAGACAGAGAGTGTGTGTGTGAGAGGGGGAGAGATAGAGAGTGTGTACATGAGCGGGAGGGAGAGAAAGTGTGTGCGTGAGGGGGAGAGAGAGAGGGTGGGTGAGGGGGTGTGTGTGTGAGGGTGGAGAGAGAGAGTGTGTGAGGGTGGAGAGAGAGAGAGAGTGTGTGTGTGAGGAGGTAGAGATAGAGTGTGTGTGTGACGCGGAGAGAGAGAGTGTGTGCGTGAGGGGGAGAAAGAGAGTGTGTGAGGGGGAGAAAGAGAGTGTGTGAGGGGGAGAGAGAGAGGGTGTGTGAGGGACTGAGAGATCATAGATCATAGAATCCCTACAGTGTGGAAACAGGCCCTTTGGCCCCACGAGTCCACACCGACCCTCAGAGCATCCCACCCAGACCCTTCCCCCTATAACCCACCTAATCTACACATCCCTGAACACTACGGGCAATTTAGCATGGTCAATCCACCTAGCCGGCACATCTTTGGACTGTGGGAGGAAACCGGAGTACCCGGAGGAAACCCACACAGACACGGGGAGAATGTGCAGACTCCACACAGACAGTCGCCCGAGGCTGGAATCGAACCCGGCTCCCTGGCGCTGTGAGGCAGTAGTGCTAATCACTGAGCCACCGTGCCGCCCCTCCTGAGCCACCGTGCGCCCCGTGTGTGAGGGTGGAGAGAGAGAGAGTGTGTGAGGGGGAGAGAGAGAGAGAGTGTGTGAGGGGAAGAGAGAGAGAGAGTGTGTGAGGGGGGGAGAGAGAGTG
>NW_025965713.1:104541-105365 GCF_021869965.1 Rhincodon typus | reverse complement strand
CAGCGCCCTGCTCCCTCACCCTCCGGCAGCGCCCTGCTCCCTCACCCTCCGGCGGCACCCGCTCCCTCGGCCCTGACCCTCCGGCGGCGCCTGCTCCCTCGGGGCCGACCCTCCGGCAGCGCCCCGCTCCCTCGGCCTCTGACATCGCTCGCTCCCTCGGCCCTGACCCTCCGGCAGCGCCCCGCGCTCTCAGCGCCGACCCTCCGACAGCTCCCAAGCTGAACACCAGGAGTACGGCAGCTCTCTCTCTCTCCCTCTCAGCTGCTTCACTGGGTCTTTTGCTCTCGCCCTCCGATAGCAGGGGGCCTCCCGCCACGTCCTTCCTGGTTTTAATTTCATCCTGTCTCATCCCTCTCTTTCTCTCTCCGTCCAGGAACGAGGGTCTACAGCCCTCCGGAGTACATCCAGCAGCGACGCTACCAGGCCATCCCCGCCACCGTCTGGTCCCTTGGGATCTTGCTGTACGACATGGTCTGCGGAGACATCCCCTTCCAACAGGACGAGGAAATCCTGGCCTGCAAGTTCCAAATACCATCCTCCATCTCAGATGGTGAGGGGGCAGCACCGATGGGCCTGTCCTTTTCCGAGTAACGGCCCCCCTCGGCCTCCGCTACCCAGGGCTAGTCCCCATTGCGATCTCCAACTCGCTCCCCAAGCCCACCAACTACCCCATGCTACATAATACCTGCTAAATTGCCCCGTCGTGCCCATGGATGTGCGGGTTAGGGTGGATTGGCCATGCTAAATTGTCCCGTAGTGCCCAGGGATGTGCGGGTCAGGGTGGATTGGCCGTGCTAAATTGTCCCGTAGTGCCCAGGGATGTG
>NW_025965713.1:102463-104531 GCF_021869965.1 Rhincodon typus | reverse complement strand
CCGTGCTAAATTGTCCCGTAGTGCCCAGGGATGTGCGGGTTAGGGTGTCTCTCTCTCTCTCTGTCTCCCTTTCTGAAGGGGTCATTTCTAACATGTCAAGGAGGCAAATCAAACATTTGCCCTTCGTTGCGAGAGGGATGGCGTTTAGAAGAAGTTGGGGAGGGGCATGCCTCTGTGTCCAGTTTTGGTCTCTTTACTTGGGAAAGGATGGGCTGGGCCCTGGGGGAGGTGGTGGGGGGCAGTGGGGAAGGAGGGGGGTTGGCGTGGAGGAGGTTAATTTCAGAGTTGAGAGTGGGCAGAGTTTGTGTAGGATGAGACTGCACTCATTGGGATTTCGAAGGATAAGATCTTGCCGAAACGTAGAAAATTACGAAGGGAATAGATCAGATGGAAGCAGGGAGGCTGTTTCCACTGGTGGGTGAAACTAGAACAAGTTGGTGTCGGGGCGGTGGGTGGGCATGGCCTCAGAATAAGATCGGGCCGAGTCGGGAAGCGAAGTCTTCATCCAAAGTGTCGATGGGATGTTTTAAGGTGAAGGTAGATTACATTTTTAAATGATAAAGGGACGAAGAGTTGCGGTGATCCATGAACGGGGGAGCAGTATTGATGGGCCGAATGGCCTTGTCCTGCTCCTATTTCTGGCGTTCTAACTGTTTCTCTCTCTCTCTCTCTGTCCGTGCAGAATGTGAGGATTTGATACGTCGGTGCCTCTCCTCAGATTCCCGTGACCGGCCCAGCCTCGAGCAGATCCTGCAGCACCCATGGGTTCAGTGGGACGCGGGGAGACAGACACCAGGGTTTCGGGTCCAGGGGGGCGGTGGCGACCCTGACCCCTGCCAGGAAGGCCGGTGAGGGGGCCGCTTGGAGAAGCAACGGGACGTTCTGTTTGTCGGCGCCTCCTTGTGGAAGCAAGGGAGGGCGGAGGTGCCAGGAAGTCACCATCCTGGGACAGCGAGAGATCGCCAGGACTGGAGGCGGGGGGGTGGGGGGGCACCCTGAACAGACTGGAGCTCGTGACTATGGGATCCTCACCGCAGAGGGCAAAAGACCTCCGCCGCCCCCCCCCCCCCCCGCGCCGACCCCCCGCCTCCGTAGAAATGGGCGAATCGGTTGGATATCAAGAACGTGGGCACAAACACCAGGGAGTGAGGTGTTTGAACGAGAGAGAGAGAGAGAGAGTGATTGCTCCCACAGTCGAGCAGCCGTCTGGAAATGTGAATACTTGGAAATGGGTGCAAGAGGCAGATTTGATGTAACGTTTAAAATATCAGACTGCCCTCGGACATGCAGGAGCGTTGTTTTAACTGTGTAAATACTTGTATAATATAAACCATTTCACAATTGGACCGTATCAGACCTCAGTCTCTCTTCGGGAGGGTTCGTTTGCTGAAGTTGGGTGGGGGGGGGGGGGGGGGGGGGGGGTGGTGTGGGAGAGGAATTTATTGCTTGGCTCCAGAACTACCCTCACCCCAATGCTCTCGTTCAAACAAACCGGGGATTGTACGAGCCGTTTATTAGAGTGGAACGCACACTGCAGTTCAATAGCTCGGGTGGGGTTTTTGTTCAGGAGGGGTGGGGTAAGGAAGCCAGAAGGGTCCCCCCCCACACTGAGGTTTGCACTGACGCAGGCCAGTGTCGGCAGGGAGCTGGGCAGACGTCCTGTCGCGGTGCGACGCACGCTGCGGGCGAATGGCCGGGGCACCGAGGACGGGGAGGTGGGGCAAGGGGAGGACAGCAAATCCCGGAAGGGGTCTCTCCGCTGTGGCGACGGAATCAGTTTCATGTTTTAAGGTCAAAACCCTGTCGTAGGAGGCCATTCAGCCCCCCTCCCCGAGCCTGTTCCACAGGAACAGGAGGCCATTCAGCCCCTCCTCCCCGAGCCTGTTCCACAGGAACAGGAGGCCGTTCAGCCCCCCTCCTCCTCGAGCCTGTAACACAGGAACAGGAGGCCGTTCAGCCCCCCTCCTCCTCGAGCCTGTTACACAGGAACAGGAGGCCATTCAGCCCTCCTCCTCGAGCCCGTTACACAGGAACAGGAGGCCATTCAGCCCCCCTCCTCGAGCCTGTT
>NW_025965713.1:99238-100285 GCF_021869965.1 Rhincodon typus | reverse complement strand
ACTCTCTCTCTCCCGCTCGCACTCTCTCTCTCCCTCTCCCACTCTCTGTCTCCCTCTCACACTCTCTCTCTCCCTCTCCCACTCTCTGTCTCCCTCTCACACTCTCTCTCTCCCTCTCACACTCTCTCTCTCCCACTCGCACTCTCTCTCTCTCCCGCTCGCACTCTCTCTCACTCCCGCTCGCACTCTCTTTCTCTCTATCTATCTCTCGCACTCTCTCTTTCTCTCTCTCTCACTACCTCTTGCACTCTCTCTTCCTTTCTCTCTCTCTACATCTTGCACTCTCTCCTCTCTCTCTCCTGCTCACACTCTCTCTTTCTCTCTCTGTCCCTCTCGCACTCTCCCTTTCTCTCTCTTTCTCTCTTGCACTCTCTCTTTCTCTCTCGCACTCTCTCTTTCTCTCTCTCTCCCTACCTCACGCACCCTCCCTTTCTCTCTCTCTCTATCTCGTGCATTCTCTCTCTCTCCACCTCTCGCACTCTCTCTGTCTCCCCACCTCTTGCACTCTCTCTGTCTCCCCACCTCTTGCACTCTCTCTCTCCGTCCGCCTCTCGCACTCTCTCTCTCCACCTTGCGCGGTCTCTCACCAACGGTGTTCCACAGGGATCGGTGCTGGGTCCACTGTTGTTAATCATTTATATAAACCATTCGGATGAGGATACAGGGGGCACGGTTAGTAAGTTTGCAGATGGCACCAGGATCGGGGGCGTAGTGGGCAGTGAGGAAGGTTTCTCTAAGATTACACAGGGATCTCGATCCATTGGGTCAACGGGCCGAGGAGGGGCAGACGGAGTTTAATTCGGATAAACGCGAGGTGTCGCTAAAACAAACAAGGGGCAGGACTTATACAATGAAAAGTAGGGCCTTGGGGTGGTGTTGTAGAACAGAGAGACCGAGGGGGCTCAGGGACATAATCCTTTGAACTAAGCGTCACAGGTAGACAGGGTGGGGAAGGAGGCGTTTGGCGCGCTCGCCTTCATCGCTCAGACCCTTTGAGTGTAGGAGCTGGGGACGTCACGTTGAGGTTGTACAGGGACGTTGGTGAGG
>NW_025965713.1:98028-98738 GCF_021869965.1 Rhincodon typus | reverse complement strand
CTGAATGGCCTCCTGTTCCTGTGTAACAGGCTCGAGGAGGAGGGGGGCTGAATGGCCTCCTGTTCCTGTGTAACAGGCTCGAGGAGGAGGAGGAGGAGGGGGCTGTATGGCCTCCTGTTCCTGTGTAACAGGCTCGAGGAGGAGGAGGAGGAGGGGAAGGGCTGAATGGCCTCCTGTTCCAATTTGTATACATAGATAGTCTTTCCCTCGCTTTTTCTCAATCTTTTCACTCTCTTTCTCTCTCACGTCAGCCCAGTCTCTGTTTTATCTTTCGGGTCACATAGTTGCTCCCCATGTCTCTGTCTCTTTCTCTCCCTCTCTCTCTCCCTCCGTGTCCCTCTCTCTCTGTCTCTCCAACCTCCTCCCTCCCCATTGCGCTCTGTCTCTCCTTGTCTATCGCTCCCTATCTTCCCCTCTCTCCCTCGTTCTCTCTCTCTCTCCCTCTCTCTCCTGTACATTGTCCGTCGTCCTCTCTCTCTCTCTCTGTCTTGTCTCTCTCTCTCTCTCTGACTTTTTCTGTCTTGCTAGAAACTACAGAGAGATGTGAACACAGCCCCGAACCAGCCCAGTCCTTCCTTTGACTCTGTCTGTACCTCCTGCTGCATCAGGAACATCATTCAAGCCCCCTCCCGCCCCCACTTGTCAGGGAGAAGACACAAACCACGCACGAACAGATTGAAGAACAGCTTTTTCTCCGCCTTTGTGGGACC
>NW_025965713.1:95231-97528 GCF_021869965.1 Rhincodon typus | reverse complement strand
GTTCTCTGTCTCTCCCTCTCTCCCAGTTTCTTCCTCTCTTTCACCCTGTCTCTCCCTGTTTCTCTCCGTCTCTTCCACTGTCTATCTCTCCCTCTCTCCCTGTTTCTCTCTCTCTTTCGCTCTCTGTCTCTCCCTGTTTCTCTCTCTCCCTCTCTCTTTCGCTCTCTGTCTCTCCCTGTTTCTCTCTCTCTCTCTTTCGCTCTCTGCCTCTCCCTGTTTCTTCCTCTCTTTCACTGTCTCTCCCTGTTTCTCTCCCTCTCTTCCACTCTCTGCCTCTCCCTCTCTCCCTGTTTCTCTCTCTCTCTCTCGTTCTCTGCCTCTCCCTCTCTCCCTGTTTCTTCCTCTCTTTCACTCTGTCTCTCCCTGTTTCTCTCCCTCTGTTCCACTCTCTGTCTCTCCCTCGCTCCCTGTTTCTCTCCCTCTCTTCCACCCTCTGTCTCTCCCACTCTCTCTCTCTGTTCTTTCTGTCCCTCTCTCCCCCTCTTTCCCACTGTGTTCCACAGGGATCCACTGTTAATCATTTATATAAACCATTCGGATGAGGATACAGGGGGCACGGTGAGTAAGTTTGCAGATGGCACCAGGATCGGGGGCGTAGTGGGCAGTGAGGAAGGTTTCTCTAAGATTACACAGAGATCTTGATCCGTTGGGTCAACGGGCCGAGGAGGGGCAGACGGAGTTTAATTCGGATAAACGCGAGGAGTTGCATTTTGGGAAAGGCACATCAGGACAGGACTTATACACTTAATGGGAAGGTCCTGGGGAGTGTTGCTGAACAGAGAGACCTTGGGGGGAGCAGGTACATAGTTCCTTGAAAGTGGGGGTCGCAGGTAGACAGGGCGGTGAAGAAGGGGTTTGGGATGCTCGCCTTTATTGGTCGGTGCGTTGAGTGTAGGAGTCGGGAGGGTCATGTTGCGGCTGTATCGGTGAGGCCGCTTTGGGAATACTGCGTTCAATCCCGGTCTCCCTGCTACAGGAAGGATGTTGGGAAAGGGGTTCGGAAAAGGATATTGGAGGGTTCGAGCTGCAGGGAGAGGCTGGGGTTATTTTCCCCGGAGCGTCGGAGGCTGAGGGGGTGACCTTATAGAGGTTTGTAAAACCATGAGGGGCATGGACAGGGTGAATAGCCAAGGTCTTCTGCCCTCAGGGTGGGGGAGTCCAAAACTAGAGGGGCATAGGTTTAAGGTGAGAGGGGGAAAGGGACCTGAGGGGCAACTTTTTCACGCAGAGGGTGGTGCGTGTATGGAACGAGGAAGTGGGTGGGGGCTGGTACAATGACAACATTTAAAAGGCATCTGGATGGGGACGTGGGTTTAGAGGGATAGGGGCCAAATGCTGGCAAATGGGACTAGGATTAATTTAGGATATCTGGACGAGTTGGGCCGAAGGGTCTGTTTCCATGCTGTACGGCACTATGACATTTGGATAAGTACATGGATGGGGAAAGGTTTGGAGGGCGAATATGGGCCAGGAGCGGGCAGATGTGGGACTAGTTTAGTTTGGGATTAGGGGCTGCTCGGATTCCAGGACCTTTCCCCTACTCTACGAATGGCTCGGGTCCAAGTATGGGGCACTTGTGGGCCTCCAGTTGTTGTCACTATCTGCCATTTGGGTGGGGGGGAGCGAGCTGCTTTCTTGAACCACTGCAGTAGGGTTGACCCCCAACACCCTTCGTTGGGGGAGGGTTTCCGGGATTTTGACCCAGCGGCGGTGAGCGAGATGCCCATAGGTTGGCGGATGGTAGGCGGCCCGCGTTTGGGGAGGTGGGGGAGTTGGGGGGGGGGGGGGGGGGTTGCTTGCGTTCCCACGTGTCTGCTGGCTTGTTTCTAAACTCGACCAGCTGTCCCCGACCATCACTCCGCAACAGAATAGCTGCCCGAGCCCCTCGTTTTCTGTCTCCGTTCTTTCAAGGACCAGCTCACAATTTCCACCTCCTCGACTGGCGTCGCCAGATTAACATGGGCTGGCACGACGAGACCCCAAGAAAGCACACCCCCCCCCCACTTTCGCCTCTTCCCCTCGCCCTGCGCCCGCGCCTCGCTGGAGTTGAATAAAGCAGGGGGAGCCGGTAGATGCGGTTCGCCTGGAGCTCTCACAACGCCGTGGACAAAAAGTTGCATCGAACACATTAGCCCGACCCAAAAAAAATAAACGTCGAGGCGGACGCAGAGTTCGTTGTCAGATGGGAGACGATGGGCAGGAATAAGTGGCTCTTTTAAGGTGCCAGCAATGAGGGATGGGGCAATAAATTCCAGGTAAACACACGGTGTTCAACCCCTGTATAATGGCAGCGAGAG
>NW_025965713.1:94623-95131 GCF_021869965.1 Rhincodon typus | reverse complement strand
CCCCCCACACCCCCACTCCGAGAGAGACTTACCGGGGATGTTGCCTTGTGCTGGAGAAATTTACCAGGATGTTGCCTCGTGCTGGAGAATTTCAGTGATGAAGAGAGATGGGACAGACTGGGGTTGTTTTCCTTGGAGCAGAGGGGACTGAGAGGGGAACACGACTGAGATGGAGAGAATGATGAGGGACATAGATAGGGTAGACAGGAAAAACATTTCCCCCTTGATGGAGGGATGGGTGACCGGGGAAGCACAGATTGAAGGTGAGGGGAGCAGGAAGTTTCGAGGGGATGTGAGGTGAAGTGATTTGCACCAAGAGGGTGGGAGGGTGAGGGGGGAATCTGGAACCCGCTGCCTGTAAGTGTAGGAGAGACAGTAACCCTCATCACACTGGAGAAGGGTTTCGATGTGCACTTATAATGGGGCTATGGGCCAAGTGCTGGGAAATGGGATTGGAATCGGGGAAGGGCGGAGGGGTGGGAAGGGAAGGGCGGAGGGGTGGGAAGGG
>NW_025965713.1:93104-94123 GCF_021869965.1 Rhincodon typus | reverse complement strand
CTCTGTCTGTCTCACTGCGTTCAATCCCGGTCTCCCCGCTACAGTTGGGAAAGGGTTCGGAAAAGGATGTTGGAGGGTTCGAGGGATAGGGAGAGGCCGGGGGCAAGTTTCCCCTGGAGCGTCAGAGGGGGGTGACCTTTATAGAGGTTTATAAAACCGTGAGGGGCATGGATAGGGTGAATAGACTGCCCCCGGGGCAGGAGGAGTCCAGAACTAGAGGGGCATAGGTTTAAGGTGAGAGGGGGGAAAGGGACCTGAGGGGCAACTTTTTCACGCAGAGGGTGGTGCGTGTGTGGAACGAGGAAGTGGGTGTGGGCTGGTACAATGACAACGTTTAAAAGGCACCTGGATGGGGACGTGGGTTTAGAGGGATAGGGGGCCAAATGCTGGCAAACGGGACGAGGATTAATTTAGGATACCTGGGTCAGCACAGACGGGTTGCGCCGAAGGGCCTGTTTCCGTCTCTGTCTCCACACCCTGGGACCTTTACCCCCTGACAGAGGTGTATAAAATCAAGAGGGGTATATATAAAGTAAATGTCTTTAACCCGGGGGCACATTCTTAAAGTGAGAGGAGAAAGATTTAAAAAGGACATGAGGAGCAATTTTTTTACACAGAGGGAGGTCCGTGTGTGGGATGAACTTCCAGAGGAAGTGGTGCATGTGGGGACAGTTACAACGTTTAAAAGCCATTTGGATAAGTACATGGATAGGAAAGGTTTGGGGAGGGATATGGGCCAGGAGCAGGCAGGTGTGGGACTAGTTTAGTTTGGGATTATGGGTCGGCACAGACTGGATGGGCCGAAGGGTCTGTTTCCGTGCTGTATGGCTCTATGACTCTGTCTCTGTATCTTTCGACCTCACTCTTTACTGCTCGCTCTTGTCTCTCACTACCTTGCTCTGCCTCTTTTATTCTCTCTGTCTGTCCCTCTCTTTCTCTCTCTCTCTGTTCCTGTTACTCTCTGTCCCTCTCTCTCTTTCTGTCCCCCCCTCTCTCTCTTTCTGTCCCCCCCTCTCTCT
>NW_025965713.1:91694-92604 GCF_021869965.1 Rhincodon typus | reverse complement strand
CCCCCCCCACCCCCACCCTGATGGTGTGGGTTTCCCTGTTGCCTGTCGGCGTTGTCTGAATGGCCACCGATCGATTTTATTCTGGGCGCCGTGCTGTCCGCTTCGCGCCACGTACCCCAGAGCAGTGCGCCTCATCCCAAACCAAGCTCCCAATGGCACAGTCAGATCCCAAAGGAGGGCCACCCTCTCTCACACTCACTCTCTCTCGTTTTTTCTGTCAATCAGCTGATCCACCTCTTCCGGGTTCATCAGCTGACCCCGTGCAGCCCCGCCTCCTCTTAAAGCCAGACCGTCCCCTGGAATTTCAGTCTCTGCAACCGTAAATCCGGATCCACCCCCCCACCGCTGGGATCTTGCTGTGCCCTGCCACCAGCGATCGTCGATCACAATTTATTTTAGACGTAGGCGGATTCGGGGTTTCACATTCTGTGGAATCTTCCTGTGCACCCCACCCCCCCCACCCCCACCCTGATGGTGTGGGTTTCCCTGTTGCCTGTCGGCGTTGTCTGAATGGCCACCGATCGATTTTATTCTGGGCGCCGTGCTGTCCGCTTCGCGCCACGTACCCCAGAGCAGTGCGCCTCATCCCAAACCAAGCTCCCAATGGCACAGTCAGATCCCAAAGGAGGGCCACCCTCTCTCACACTCACTCTCTCTCGTTTTTTCTGTCAATCAGCTGATCCACCTCTTCCGGGTTCATCAGCTGACCCCGTGCAGCCCCGCCTCCTCTTAAAGCCAGACCGTCCCCTGGAATTTCAGTCTCTGCAACCGTAAATCCGGATCCACCCCCCCACCGCTGGGATCTTGCTGTGCCCTGCCACCAGCGATCGTCGATCACAATTTATTTTAGACGTAGGCGGATTCGGGGTTTCACATTCTGTGGAATCTTCCTGTGCACCCCACCCCCCCC
>NW_025965713.1:90713-91194 GCF_021869965.1 Rhincodon typus | reverse complement strand
GATATCCCACCCAGAGCTCTGATATCCCACCCCTGGCACAGATATCCCACCCCAGCACAGATATCCCAGTGGTTGGATATGATCCAGTGTGTTGCCCTGACCAATGCTTGTCCGTGATTGGCTCTGGCACTGCTCCTCGGTCCCACTCCCGGCTCCCAGCCTCACCGTGCCTGAGGATCACTGTGGGCAGTGGGAGTGAACAAAACAGGCTCACCCAGGTCATTCCAGAGATTCTTGAAGAAGGTCTTTCTCCAAACAAACACTTTCCACACATACTCGGACACATAGACAGCAAGGAAAACGGAATCCATTGCTGACAGGAACCAGCCTGTGGAACAGAGAGAGAGAAATAGAGGGAGTGTGTGATGGAGAGAGAGAGAGAGAGAGAGAGAGGGAGTGGGTGACGGAGAGAGAGAGGGAGGGAGTGTGTGACGGAGAGAGAGAGAGGGAGTGGGTGAGGGAGAGAGAGAGAGAGGGAGTG
>NW_025965713.1:90354-90703 GCF_021869965.1 Rhincodon typus | reverse complement strand
AGAGAGAGGGAGTGGGTGAGGGAGAGAGAGAGAGAGGGAGTGGGTGAAGGAGAGAGAGAGGGAGTGGGTGAGGGAGGGAGAGAGTGTGTGAGGGAGAGAGAGAGTGTGAGGGAGCGAGAGAATGTGTGAGGGAGAGAGAGAGTGTGTGATGGAAAGAGAGCGGGAGTGTGTGATGGAGAGAGAGACGGAGTGTGTGAGGGAGAGAGAGTGGGGAGGGAGAGAGAGTGGGAGCAAAACAGAGAGGGATGGGGAGGGGGAGAGGGTGAGAGAGAGAGGGAATGTGAGAGAGAGACAGGTGGAGAGAGAGGGAGAGGAGTGAGGGGAGAGGCAGATGGAATGAGGGAGAGAG
>NW_025965713.1:88074-89854 GCF_021869965.1 Rhincodon typus | reverse complement strand
CACACTCTCTATCTCCCTCCCTCCCTCTCACTCTCTATCCCTCTCCCTCCATCACACTCTCTCCCTCACACTCTCTCTCCTTCACACTCTCTCTCTCTCCCTCCCTCACACTCTCTCCCTCACACTCTCTCTCCTTCACACTCTCTCTCTCTCCCTCCCTCACACTCTCTCTCTCTCCCTCCCTCACACTCTCTATCTCTCTCCCTCCCTCGCTCTCTATCCCTCTCCCTCCCTCGCTCTCTCTCCCTCCCTCACACTGTCTATTACTCTCCCACTCTCGCTCTCTTTCTCTCCCTCCCTCACTGTCTCTCTCTCCCTCGCCATGTCTCTGTCTCATTCTCTCCCTCACTCCCCCTCTGTCTCTCCCTCCCTCCATCTCGCTCCCTACCTCCCTCTCTCTCTCTCTTTCCCCTCTCTCCCTCTCACTTTTGCTCCCTCTACCCCTCCTTCTTGCTCCCTCTCATTTTCTCTCCCTCCAGCCCTCGCTCCATCTCTGCCTCACTCCTTCTCTTTCTCTCTCTATCCCTCTCTTCCCCCCTTCGTCTCCCTCCCTCAGTATCCCTCCCTCAGTACCCCTCCCTCCCTCTCTCTCCGTCCCTCCGTATCAATCCCTCCATCTCCATTTCTCCTTCCCTCACTTCCTCTCCCTCACTCACTCCCTCTATACCCCCCTCTGTCAAGCCTCATCCCTCCCTCTCCGTCTCCCTCCCTCCGTCTCACTCTGTCACTCCCACACTCGCTCTCCCTCTCCCACCGTCTCCCTCCATCTCCCTCCCTCTCCCGCCCTCCGTCTGCCTCCATCTCACTGTGTGTCGCTCTCCCCCTCCCTCTCTCTCTCCCTCATTCCGTCTCGCTCCATGTCGCTCCCACACTCCCTCTCTCTCCCCTTCCCTCCTACCATCTCCTTCTCTCCTCCTCCCTCTGTCTCTCCCTCCCTCTCTCTCCCTCCTCGTCCCTCCGTCCATCTCCCTCTTCCTCCCCCTCCCTTTCTGTGCATGTGACTCCCTCCCTCACCCTATGGCTTGCTCCCTCCCACTGTCTCTCTCCCTCCATTTCCCTCTCCCTCCCTCCCCCTCCCTCTCTGTGTGTGAGATTCCCTCCCTCACCCTCCATCTCCCTCTCCCTCAATCTGTCTCTCTCTCCCTCCCTCTCCCTCTGTGCGTATGACTCTCTCCCTCTCCCCCTCCATCTATCTGTGTGTGTGATTCCCTCCCTCACCCTCCATCTCACTCTCCCTCACTCTGTCTCTCTCCCTCCCTCCCTCCGTCTTCCTCTCCCTCCCCCACCTCCCGCTCTCTCTCTCTGTGTATGACTCCCTCCCTCTCCCTCCGTCTCCCCTCCCTCCATTTCCCTCTCCCTCCCTCACTCTCCCACCATATCCCCCCCTCCCTCCCTCCGTCTCCCTCTCCCTCCCTCACTCGCCCACACTCTCCCCCGTCTCCCTCCCGCCGTCTCCCTCTCCCTCACTCTGTCTCCCTCCCTCCCTCCCTCCATCTCTGTGCGTGTGACTCCTTCCCTGACCCTCTGGCCCTCTCCCTCCCTCCCTCCCTCCCTCCCCCCGCACCCCCCAAATGCTACAGGGACCTGGCTCAGGGGAAAACAGAAATGTGGAGAATGGCCACGGGGCTGAAGGCGGCCTGCCTGGGCCTCGGAGGGAGTTGGAGGCGGGAGCAGGAGGAGAACGCCGCGGCTCGGGATCGGGAACGCCAGAGGGTCCAGAGGTTGGAGGCCGAGCTGCGAGAGAGAGACCAGGAGACCACGCACATCCAGCTCAGGGCAC
>NW_025965713.1:86228-87574 GCF_021869965.1 Rhincodon typus | reverse complement strand
CCTCCCTCCCCCTCTCTCTCTCCCCCTCCCTCCCCCACTCTCTCCCTCCCCCACTCTCCCTCTTTCCCCCTCTCTCTCCCTCCCTCCCCCCGTCTCTCTGTCTGTCCCTTCCTCCCTCCCCCTTCTCTCTCTCTCTCTCTCTCTCTCGCTCCCCCTCTCCCTGTCCACCCTCCCCCTCTCTCTGTCCCTCCCTCCCCCCGCTCTCTCTCTCTCTGTCTGTCCCTCCCTCCCCCCCCCTCTCTCTGTCTGTCCCTCCCTCCCCCTCCCTCTCTCTCTTTCTCTCTGTCTCTCCCTCCCTCTCTGTCTCTCTGTCCCTCACTCTGTCTGTCTCGCTCTCTATCTCTCCCCTCCCCCCTCTCTATCTCCTTCTCTCCCCACCTCACTCTCCCCCAACCCTCTCTCTCCCCCTCTATGTCTCCTTGTCTTCCTGTTTCTCCTTGTCTCCCTGTCCCCCTCCTCCCTGTGCCCCTCTCTCTCCCTCAGCCCCTCTCTCTGTCCCTCTCTCACCATCTCTCTCTCTGTCGCTCCTTCTCTCTTTCTCTGGCTTTCTCTCACTCCTCTCCCTCTGTCTCTCTTCTCCGTCTTTCTTTCTCCCTCTCTCTCTCTGTCTCTTTGTGTCTCTCTCCATCTGTTTCTGTCTCTCTGTCTGTCTGTTTCTCTCTCTCTCTGTCTCTCTCTCACTCTCTGCACCTGCCCCCAACCATGTCTGTCTCTCTCTCCTGCCATTTCTCTATCCACCTCTCTGTCTTCCTCTCCCTCTCTCTTTGTTTTGTTGTGTCTTTCTCGGTGTCTTTCCCTCTCTCAGCCTTTCTCTTTGTGTCTGTCTCTCTCACTGCCTGTCTGTTTCTATCTCTCTCTCTCCCCCTCTCTCTCTTTCTCTCGGCCCCTCCCTCCCTCTCTCTCTCTCTCTGTGTCCCTCCCCACCCCACTCTCTCTCCCCACTCTGTCCCTCCCCCTCTCTGTGTCTCTCCCCCTCAATCCGTCTGTCTCGCTTTCTCTCTCCACCCCCCCTCCTACTCTCTCCCTCCCTCTCTTTCTCTCCCCCCCCCCCCCCCCACACTCTCTCTCCGTCCCTCTCTGTCCCTCCCTCTCCGCTCTGTCTCTGTCCCCGCACCTCTCTCTGTCCCTCCCCCGCCTTCTCTCTCTCCCTCCCCCTCTCTGTCCCTCCCCCTCTCTCTGTCTCTCTCCATCTGTCTCGCTCTCTCTCTTTCCCTGCCTGTCGCTCTCTCCCCCTCTCGCTGTCCCCCACCCACCCCTCCTCTCTCTCTCTCTCCCCGCCACCCGCCCTCTCTCTCTCTCCCTCTCCACCCCCACTCGCCCTCTCTCTCTCTCCCTCTCCCCCCCCC
>NW_025965713.1:83994-84615 GCF_021869965.1 Rhincodon typus | reverse complement strand
TCTCTGTCTCTCTCTATCTCTGTGTCCCTCTCTCTCTGTCTCTCTCTATCTCTGTGTCCCTCTCTCTCTGTCTCTCTCTATCTCTGTGTCCCTCTCTCTCTGACTCTCTCTATCTCTGTGCCCCTCTCTCTCTGTCTCTCTCTATCTCTGTGCCCCTCTCTCTCTGTATCTCTCTATGGCTGTGTCCCTCCCCCACCACTGCCCCTCTCTCTCTCCCTGCACCCCCCGCCCGCCATTGCTCTCCCTCGAACCCCTCTCCACACTCTCCCTCGACCGTCAGTTGTTTGGAATGTGGATCTGTGCGGGTTTGGGTTAGGTTTGGGTGCGGGGGAGCTGGGGCTCGGGGAGCAGGTGCTAGATGCGACTGGAGTCGGGTGGGAGGGTCATTGTTAGCCATCAAGCTGACCCAGGGACGGAGGGGAGGGAGCGTGCGTGCGATCGGGAGCTGACACTGTCCTTGTAATGCCCCATCCCGGCCGCCCCTCTCTCTCCCTCTCTCTCACTGTCCCTCCCTCTCCCTCTCTCTCCCTCCACTTCCACTCTCCCTCTCTCTCTCCCCATCTTCCTCTCTCCCTCCGTCCCTCCCCCGACCATGTCTCTCTCCCTCTCTCTGTCTCCCTG
>NW_025965713.1:83619-83894 GCF_021869965.1 Rhincodon typus | reverse complement strand
CTCTCTCTCTCTCTCTCTCTGTCTCTGTGTCCCTCCACCCCCCCTCCCTCTCTCTCTCTGTCTCTGTATCCCTCCCCCTCTCTCCCTCTCACTCTGTATCCCTCCCTCTCTGTCTCTGTATCCCTCCCCCTCTCTCTCTCCATCTCTGTGTCACTCCTCCCTCCCCCTCTCTCTGTCTCTGTGTCCCTCCCCTTTCTCTCCCTCTCTCTCACTCTCTGTATGTCTCCATCTCTGTCTCTCTCTATCTCTGTGTCCCTCTCTCTCTGTCTCTCTCT
>NW_025965713.1:80715-83119 GCF_021869965.1 Rhincodon typus | reverse complement strand
AACTGAGGGATTGGAGAGGGGGCATCGGATGGGTATTGGGGTAGAAACGGTAGAGACCATGCTAGAAATAGAAATGGGGAGATGGGGTGGGGAAGGGCACTGGGTAACGATGCTCGTTTGAAGTGCTGGTATGGGCACAATGGGCTGAATGGCCTCTTTCTGCACCCTAACAGTTCCATGATTCCCTGCTTCTGCAGTGTTGAGGATCTCTAATCGGTTCGTTCCCTGCCTTTTCGATTATCCCTCCAGGCTGAAAGGCCGCTAATACAGATTGACACTCATCCTAGTCTGGAAATGGCACAACCAGCTTTAAGACAAGGAGTCGGCCATTCAGTCCCTCCACCATTCTATCCCACCATGGCTGATCTGATGACTCTGCATTTTGATGATCCTTCACCCTCTTCCTTCATAGGAAACTGTCCACCTCGGCCTTCAAAAAAGATTGAGGGACCCTGCCTTTTTGGGGGGGGGGGGGGGGAGAGGGAGAGAGGGAGAGAGAGAGAGATGGTTGAGGGACGCTGCCTTTTCAGGGAGAGATAGGGTTGAGGGAAGCTTCTTTTTCGGAAAGAGAGAGAGGAAGGGAGAGGGTTGAGGGACGCTGCCTTTTTGGGGAGAGAGGGAGGGTTGGGGGACCCTGCATTTTTGGGGAGACAGAGAGAGGGAGGGAGAGAGAGAGAGAGAGAGAGGGTTGAGGGACGCTTCCTTTTCGGGGAGAGAGAGAGAGGGGGAGAGAGAGAGGGAGAGAGAGAGATACAGGGAAAGACAGAGAGAGAGGGAGAGAGCAAAAGAGAGAGGGAGGGAAGGAGAAGATTGCAAAGTGTCATGCCCTCTTGAGTGAAAAACATTGCTCCTGATTTTGCAAACAGCGACCACCCCAAACCCACCACCCCACCCGTGTAGTTCTAGAAGCTTCCACAAGACGAAACGTCCTCCCCGTATCTCTGCTTGCAGAGGCGACGCAGATTGTGTGTAGGTGGGTGGTAGCATTGAATATTTTGAAGTGAGGAGATAGAGTTGTGTTTGGTGATAGGGATTGGGGGGGGGCACTGACCCAAGGTTGTTAGGGTGGAGGTAAAAGTGGATATTTTATTGGGATTTGGGCATCGCATTTATCGCCCATCCCTAATTGCCCTGAGTACAGTTAAGAGTCAACCACATTACTGTGGGTCTGGAGTCACATGTCGGCCAGACCAGGTAAGGATGGCAGTTTCCTTCCCTAAAGAACAGTAAATGGGCTTTTTCCCCCCAATTGATTCGTGGTTGTTGTTAGAATCTTAGTTCCAGACTTTCTTAACAAGTTCCACCACGGTGGGATTCAAACCCAGGACATTATCTGGGTTTCTCAATTAATAGTCTAGCGATAATACCACTGGACCATTGCCTCCAGAAGCTGAAAGTACGGATCATAACCCAGTGGAGGAGCAGGCTGTTAGACGGGTTGAGTGGCCTAAGTGCATTCCTAATTCCTCAGCGTCTTATACATTTCAATCAAGTTTCCTCTCAGTTCTTCTGAACGAGCCGAGCCTGCCCTACCCCTTTCCCTCACCAGGCAACTCATCTGTCATCAGTTCGGTTCGAGAAAAGCCTGACTCCAGTTGTCTGCCCACAATTCCAGATGTGGTCTCGAAGCTGGCATGGATCCAGTCCCTTTTCCGAGACCGGGAGTCGGGAACGCCGGGTTTGCTGGGGCCTTTTTGAACCATAGTCGGTGAGGCACGGTGTTGGAGAGTGGGAGAGCTGAATGTCAGACTGAGTCACTGCCCTCAGGACAAGAAATGGAGATAATTAATCACAGAACAAGAGAGGGAGAGGGAGAGAGAAAAATAAAACACCCTCTGACAGCACAACAGATTCAAGCAGCTCGAATGTGAGCCTTTGAGCTCAAGATTATCCATTTTTCCAGATGAACTCAATGTAAACCAGCTCCCACTCAGGGAAACTTTGTGTCTCCCTGTCCAGCCCCCCCGAACCTGATAGCCTCCCACCCCCTGACTTGCCTCGCATTCCCTCATCTGTATTGGCTGCTGTGCGAGGCTGATAGGGTTAAATCTGCGCTGAGGCCAGGTTTGTAACAATGCCTCACTCACACCCAGTACAATGGCTAGGAATGACTCAGTGAATCAGCCAGAGTTTGGAAGAATGAGGGCAGCTTTCACAGAAACTTATAAAATCCAAAACGGGGACTAGACGGGTTGGATACAGCTCGGATGTTCCTGATGGAGGGGGAGTCCAGATGCAGGGGGTCATAGTTTAAGGATTAGGATAATAGGTTGGCACGGTGGCTCTGTGGTTACCACTGGAACCTGGGTTCGAATCCACCCTCGGGCGACTCTGTGTGGAGTTTGCACATTCTCCCCGTGTCTGTGTGGGTTTCCTCCGGTTGCTCCGGTTTCCTCCCACAGTC
>NW_025965713.1:77264-80215 GCF_021869965.1 Rhincodon typus | reverse complement strand
GCCTGCTGTGTTCATCCAGCCCTGCACCTTGTTGTCTCGGATTCTCCAGCATCTGCAGTTCCTACTATCTTGGATTATTTTAATCTATGTTTCTTCCTTTAACTTGTGTTTAACTGATGAAACCAAATGTTCAGCATTTTGTGCTTGTGTTTCAGTGAAAGACCATCTTATTAAGACCAAAAAGACTATCAAGCTAGATTTCAGTTTGGGATATAACTGAGCCACTAATATCATCAACCGAAATCATTACACAGAGCTGGACCGCTTTTTAAACCATGTTAAACATAGAACATACAACAGTACAGCACGGTACAGGTCCTTCAGCCCACAATGTTGTACCAATCATACTGTGTATTTTTGAAAGGGAAGGGCACAAAACATGCCTCTTGCCCAGACTATTGTGTTTTAACCCCTCATGTCCGAGATAACTCCCAGGAGATTACAGTTTGGTTTATACTGCAGGGCATACAGAACTAGACACAGTACTCCAGAAGTGGCCTCACCAATGTCCTATACAAACTCAACATAACGTCCCAACTCCTATACTCAATTGTCTGAGCAATGAAGGCAACCATGCCAAACAAAATAGTGAAAAGTGCTACGAAATACAAACTTTGTTTGTTTTATCAATATGATCTCAAGCTAACAATTAATTTTATTCACTTCTCCGCATCCACTGTATCAATGTCTCTCAGTATTCTATAAGTTTCAATCAGATCACGCTTAACCCTTCTAAACTCCATTGAGTACAGACCCAGAGTCTTCAACTGCTCCTCATGCGATAAGTCCTTCAACCCTGGGATTGTTTTTGGAACCGCCTCTGGAACCTTTCCCCTCAGCCCTCGCTGCTTTGCAGATTTGAATTCTCGAAATTACTGGGAGAAACACACTTACCGTCTCTCCCCAGTCAGTTTGAGGAGATCACTTCCTGCCTGAAGTTGGCAAGAGCACACAGGAACAAGACGAAAAAGCAGAACTAACCATTTAGAAAGACTGCGGGTCTCACAAAACCCCATTAACATTCTGTTGCAATCAGTGGAAGCAGACGGCCAGAGCGAGAGCAGGAACAGCGATGGGCTCTGCTCTCCATCTCATTCTTCTGTCTCCCTGTATCGGTGAGTGAGTTCAATCTTATGCCAATGTGTCACCAACTTGGCTTCTGATTCTGACTGAGTCCTTCCCTTCACCAGCCACTCCACGACTCAAAGCTTTTGCTTATCCTGATGATGTGCTTTCAATTCAGCTGCTGCTTAAGAAATCTCACAGATAATCAAGTTCTGAAACAATGGTTTAGACTTTATCATGTGTAACCAGAAAAATAAGACCCCTCAAGGAAGCAAGTTAACTCTCACAACCCAACTTGGCAACTAATGGGGCATCTGGCCACAATTCCAAACAGCAGTGTCTGTCCCTACGAGTGTCCAGGGTTGGTGGATTGATTTATTGTTGTCATATGTCCCAAGATACAGTGAAAAGTGTTGCTTTGTGTGCTTTACAGGCAGATTGTGCCATACAGAGTGTGTCAGGGTAGTAGACGAATAGAACAGAGTGCAGAATGCAGTGTTATAGACACAACAAATGTGTAGAAAGAGAGAGAGATCAGAATTAACTTTGAGAAGATGATTCAAAGGTTTGACAACAGCAGGGAAGAAGTTGATTTGTGAATCTGTTTGTACACGTATTCAAACTTTTATATCTTCTGCCTGATGGAAGAGGGTGGAAGACAGTATAAGAGAGTTGGGAGGGGCCTTTGGCTATAAGAATATGAGAAATATGGGTAGGAATTGGCCATCTGGCCCCATTGAGCCTGCCCCACCATTCAATAAGATCATGGCTGATCTTTTCATGAACTCTGTTTCACTTCCCTGCCTGCTCACAATAACCGTTAATTCCTTTTCTGTTCAAAAATCTATCTTTGCCTTAAAAAATTTTAGCGAGGTGGCGTCAACTGCTTCACTGGACAGGAAATTCCACAGATTCATAACCCTTTGGGTAAAGAAGTTCCTCCTCAGCTTAGTCCGAAACTGCTCCTCAGGGCAGTCTCCAGAAATATCCTGGTGAAAGGATAGGGGTCCAAAGGATGTTTTTGAGAGAATCAACCCAGTGATCAGACACAGGGAGGGATTTTACAGGGGATCTTGAAGAAGGAGAGATTGCGAGAGGAGGAGAGGTTTGGGGGGAGAATCCTATACCTGCAGTCTGAGATTTTCCAAAGGTACAGCACCCCCTCACCCCACCCCTGTGGAGATTTCAGAGGGTTATAGTGACTGGAAGGGGTGTCAGTTATAGGGAGAGATTTAGAGGCTAGAGGAGGTTACAGCAATAGGGAGGTGTGTTGGGGCTGGAACAGTGATAGGGACGGGTGTTGGGGCTGGAGGAGGTTACAGTGATAGGGACGGGTGTTGGGGCTGGAGGAGGTTACAGAGATAGGGAGGGGTGTTGGGTCAGGGACTGTGGGAGGATTGAGTCACCACTGGGTATTTCAGACTAGGCTGAGGGTTTGAAACTGAGGTGTGAGGGTGCTGCTAAACTGGGAGATGAGACAGCAGGGTGGGAACAGCTGGGAGCAAGGTCGGCAAAGGGTTCGGATTCATGGGCAGTGAGTCCTTTCTCAATCCATTGAGGAGAGTGGAAAATGGAACAGCATTGATGGCTGAGATCAGGTCACATGAAGCTGTGGATTCCCAAAGTGAAAGACTGAAACAGGGAGCGGGCCCAGGGCTCCTCGTTATTATATTGTGGCTGGTCTGGGAGATGTATGAATGCAGTGGCCTGGTGTTGGATCTCTGATAGCGATGTGTGAGGGAAAGGGGCGAGAGTATGTTACAAAGTGGGTGTAGTTTGGAAGCCATTTGTGGCTTCTCCCCATGTAACCTCCTCCCCTGTCAATCCCCCCCATCACGAGCATATCAGTTGGAAACAACAAGGTGCAGGGCTGGATGAACACAGCA
>NW_025965713.1:75713-76764 GCF_021869965.1 Rhincodon typus | reverse complement strand
GTGTGTGTCTGTGTGTGTGTGTCTGTGTGTGTGTGTCTGTGTGTCTGTGTCTGTGTGTCTGTGTGTGTGTGTCTGTGTGAGCACGTGTGTGTCTGTGTGTGTGTGTCTGTGTGAGCACGTGTGTGTCTGTGCGCACGCGCGTATAGTCTTATCACATTTCGAGGGGAGTGCAAGATGCGTTAGCATTGACCGATGAGTGGTAGGGACGGCTCACGTTCCCTGTTGGCCTCAGGACGACTCGAGCCCA
Source organism: Rhincodon typus (assembly GCF_021869965.1). Taxonomy (NCBI): domain Eukaryota; kingdom Metazoa; phylum Chordata; class Chondrichthyes; order Orectolobiformes; family Rhincodontidae; genus Rhincodon; species Rhincodon typus. The sequence goes on along the minus strand of NW_025965713.1, from coordinate 76,517 downwards.
CAGCCCGAATTCCTGCTTCCTCTCACGACTGGGGATGAAAACTTACAGAGTGCAGGAGTGAGGCCCTCTCGGTGTCTCAACCCTGCAGCGAGAGGCAGGAGGAGGCTGTGTGTTGGTGGCAGTGGGAGGGCTGCTGACACCAGGCTCAGTTGTCTGGCTGGATTCTCCTCAAGAAGGGAGCACTCCCTGGAGTTCTTCTGCTTGCTGTTACATCAGCTCCGTTCCCCGCTCCTACGTTTCAGCACAACCAGAATCCGGGATGTCGGGACGAGCCGATTACAGGCAGACGTGGTGCTCCTGTGAAGCTAATCTCCCCAAGCACACAGCATTCATTAACAGAACAGTAACTTCCCACTGAATCAATAGCGTGCTCCCTCAGACTCTACCCAGGAGCGTCTATCAGATAGAACCTTACTCCACGCCACACCAAGAGATATTAAAGACCGACAACCAAGAGCCAGGTTAAAGAGTTTGAATTGAAAGAGCCTCTTAAAGAAGGGAGAGAGGGAGGTGGAAAGATTTATGGAAAGAATTCTCAAGCGAGGGGACCATGGCGGCTGAAGGCACGTCTTCGAATGGCAGAGCAATGGGAGTGCTCAAAAGACCAGGATAGGGAGGGGACGTAGGGGCTGGAGTGGGTGACAGAGATAGGGAGGGGGTGTAGGGGCTGGAGTGGGTGACAGAGATAGGGAGGGGGTGTAGGGGCTGGAGGGGGTTACTGAGATAGGGAGGGGGTGTAGGGGCTAGAGGGAGTGACAGATAGGGAGGGGGTGTAGGAGCTGGAGGGGCTTACAGAGATAGGGA
>NW_025965713.1:72946-75213 GCF_021869965.1 Rhincodon typus | reverse complement strand
CACACTCACTCACACACACACTCACACTCACATACACACACACACTCACACTCACTCACACACACACTCACACTCACATACACACACACACTCTCACTCACTCACACACACGTGAATCTATGGGGTGAATTTGTATTTGCAGACACATTCTATTTTATTCAAAAAGCACTCAATGTATAGACAGTCAGTCGATGTGGCGTTTGATAAATTCCTACTTTAGAAATAAAACCAGTCTGACTCCAAACCAAAACACAAACAGATTCTAAACAAGGCCTCACACCCTGACATGCATTGTCTGACCTAAAATGTCACCTCTTCTTTAAAACCTTTAGTCCTCTCAGGGCAGTGACTTGAAAGAAATTCAGGGATTTACATATCCATATTAAACAATTAAAACCTTCTAACAGATTAATGATTTAACAGTATCTTAGATTTGTTTCATACATCCTCATCAGCGGTGTGATCCTTTGATCTTTTACTTATAAATTCTGTGTCTGATGCTACCTCTCTACTAACACCTGAAGAAGGAGCGAGACTCCGAAAGCTTGTGCTTTCAAATAAACCTGTTGGACTGTAACCTGGTGTGGTGTGATTTCTGACCGTTAGGGACGAGTGCAGGGGCTGGGGGGCATTACAGACACAGGAAGAGGTGTAGGGGCTGGAGGAGGTTACAGAGGTAGGGAGGGGGTGTAGCGGCTGGAGGAGGTTACAGAGATAGGGAGGGGGTGTAGGGGCTGGAGGAGGTTACAGAGATAGGGAGGGGGTGTAGGGGCTGGAGGGGGTTACAGAGATAGGGAGGGGGTGGAGGGAGTTACAGAAATTGGGAGGGGTGTAGGGGCTGAAGGGAGTACAGAGATAGGGAGGGGGTGTAGGGGCTGGAGTAGGTTACAGAGATAGGGATGGGATGTAGGGGCTGGAGGCGGTTATAGAGATAGGGAGGGGGTGTAGATGCTGGAGGAGGTTACAGAGATAGGGAGGGGGGTAGGGGCTGGAGGAGGTTACAGAGTTATGGAAGTGAGTAGTTGCTGTAGGAGGTTAGAAAGATAGGGAGGGGTTTAGGGAGTGGAGGAGATTACAGAGACAGGGAGGGAGTAGGCTGTAGGATATCACACATTTAGGGAGGAGAGTTGAGGCTGGGGTAATTACAGAGATAGGGTGGAGGAGAGCCCCAAGACCCCTCCCGATCTGTAACCTCCTCCAGCCCTTACACCCCTCCCTATCTCTGTAACCTCCTCCAGCCCCTACACCCCCTCCCTATCTCTGTAACCCCCTCCAGCCCCTATACCCCCTCCCTATCTCTGTAACCTCCTCCAGCCCCTGCAGCCCTCCCTATCTCTGTAACCTCCTCTAGCCGCTACACCCCCTCCCTATCTCTGTAACCCCCTCCAGTCCCTGGACAGATGGGTGGGGAACCAGTGCAATTCAGATCTTATCATGGGACCCGACACCCCGCTGCACCCCCAGCCCCATCTGACAGGCCCTTTTTGCCCCTTTCGCGGTGTCAGAAACATTCACCCCTCCCTCAAGATCTGCCCCTTTACCACCCTCCCCCACACAGAGACTACCTGCCAAGAGGGACAGCAGGGTCAGCGTGACTCCATATCGGCTGTGCGGCATCGTGTGGAGATCTGCACCCTCCTCCTAGCCTCTGTGGGAGTGGGCACGCTCTTCGACTGTGGTGTGCCTCGTCCCGTCCGGCGATGCAGACTCAGAGATCTCCAGACTCCCTCTCTTTGTTGCCGAAACCAGGCGGAATGTAAATTGCAGGGCGCCTGAAATTTAATCAGTTCCCACAGGAATTTGAACACAACGTCATGCTTTGAAGACAGCTTGCTGTTAGGATAGTGCCGTGTGTAATTGTGACACAAAAGCAAAGGTGGTGTGTTTTCATTGCTCAGTCACCTCGGGCAACTCCTCTGCATTGCCCTTTATCTTTGCCAAGGGCAGCAACACACTTGTGTTCCCTCCCCCGCCCCTTTTATTTTACTGCTCCGTGACTGTCTCCACACCTCTTAGGTTCAACATCCACTGATCAACTTCACTCCCCAATGTTGCCTCCTTTTTATTATCGTCCAGGGATCACCCCATCCTGGGTTGCTATTTTCCCAAATGCATGATGCGACTGGAAATGGTCTCCGAGATAGTAGGGACTGCAGATGCTGGAGAATCTGAGATAACAAGGTGCGGAGCTGGATGAACACAGCAGGCCAAGCAGCATCATAGGAGCAGGAAGGCTGACGTTTCGGGCCTAGACCCTTCATCAGAAA